>NC_057803.1:333156492-333306492 GCF_018294505.1 Triticum aestivum
CTGGCGGCGGCGATGGGCCAGGCGGGCCCGATCCGGGCTCGCCGGGCCGGCGGCGGAGGCGGGCGGTGCGTGACACGTGGCGCGCTACAATTTGACGAGGCACTGCGGTGGACGCGTCCGGCGCCGTCTGGACGTGTCCGGCGCGGAGGGGGAGGGAGGACTAGGGTTTTATTCGCGAATTTCGGAGGGGGAGGCCTATTTATAGATTCTGGGAGCTAGGGAGTCCCAATGAGGTGCGGTTTTCGGCCGCGCGATCGTGATCGAACGGCTGAGAGGATGGAGGGTTTTGGAAGGGTTTTGGGCCACTTTGGAGGGGTGTTGGGCTGTAACACACACGAGGCCATTACGGTTCCTCGATTAACCATTGGAGTATCAAACGGACTCCAAATGGCACGAAACTTGACAGGCGGTCTACCGGTAGTGTACCAAGGACGCTTGGCAAATCTAGGTACAATTCGATAATGTTTAACACCCGCACATGAAAAGAGGCAAAATGGGGCACTGGAGGACGTAGGAGTGCCGGATCACAAAACAGACAACGGGGAACATGCTCGGATGCATGAGACAAACACGGATGCAAATGTGACGCACATGATCACATGATATGAGATGCATGACATGGACAAAAAGCAAAACAAATACAAAACCCAACCACGAGGGAATATCATAACTTAGAGACGAACGTAGTTGTGAGGTGGGCCCTCACGAGGGAATACCACAGAATGGCAAGAGTTGGAATATAAATATGGTAAATTACATCCGGGGCATTACAGAACGGCACGCGAACATAGTTGTGAGGTGGGCCCTCACACTAGCCAGCACGCGAAGGCCAGAAACGCTCCTGAGATGCGGCACTATTGAGCCTTGGGGTGTCGATGCAGACACGCAACTCACCACCCTCGCCTGGGTGGGGAGCGGCGCCAAGTGGGCGGCGGTCGCCGCGTATTTCTCTTGCTTCCTGAAGCTCTTGAGATGCCTTGGTGATGAACTCCTGAGCACCGGGTGAGGGAGTCCTGGATAAAGGCGTCTCCGGACAGCCGGACTATATCCTTTGGCCGGACTGTTGGACTATGAAGATACAAGATTGAAGACTCCGTCCCGTGTCCGGATAGGACTTTCCTTGGCATGGAAGGCAAGCTTGGCAATACGGATATGTAGATCTCCTCCCTTGTAACCGACTCTGTGTAACCCTAGCCCCGTCCGGTGTCTATATAAACCGGAGGGTTTAGTCCGTAGGACAACATACAATCATACCATAGGCTAGATTCTAGGGTTTAGCCTCTACGATCTCGTGGTAGATCAACTCTTGTAATACTCATATCATCATGATCAATCAAGCAGGACGTAGGGTATTACCTCCATCAAGAGGGCCTGAACCTGGCTAAACATCGTGTCCCCCGCCTCCTGTTACTATCTGCCTTAGACGCACAGTTCCGGACCCCCTACCCGAGATCTGCCGGTTTTGACACCGACATTGGTGCTTTCATTGAGAGTTCCACTGTGCCGTCACCATAAGGCCTGATGGCTCCTTCAATCATCGGTAACGATGCAGTCTAGGGTGAGGTTTTCCTCCCCAGACAGATCTTCATATTCGGCGGCTTCGCACGGCGGGCCAACTCGCTCAGCCATCTGGAGCAGATCGAGAGCTACGCCCCTGGCCATCAGGTCAGGTTCGGAAACTAAAACTACACTGCCGACATCCGCGGAGACTTGATCTTCGACGGATTCGAGCCCATGTCAGGTGCACCGCACAATCACGACGAGCATGACGTAACTCTGCCATCGGATCGGATAGTGTTCGGGAGATCACACCTGCAACTACTCCGGCCTTCAATCCGGAGCAAATTGCGCCATCTGAGGATGGGGGGATAGACCCCGCCATGGAGGCCGCATTCTCATTGGCGATGGAGCCGGATACTGACTTCAACCCTTACGAGAGCCATGTTGCCGAACTACTGGATTCGTCCCCAGCCACGGACTCCGAGCCGCATGCGTCCGTGCCTATCGAATCCGATTGGGCGTCGATCATGGAGTTCACCTCCGCGGATATCTTTCAGCACTCTCCTTTCGGCGACGTGCTAAATTCATTAAGGTCTCTCTCCTTGTCAGGAGATCCTTGGCTGAACTATGCCCGACTAGAATGAGATGTGGACAACGAAGAAATTCGTTGCCCACCCACCACCCACTTAGTAGCCTCGGTCGATGATTTAACCGACATGCTTGATTTCGACTCCGAAGACATCGACGGCATGGACGATGATGCAGGAGAGGTACAAGAACCAGTGCCCACAGGACGCTGGACAACCACTTCACCACATGACATATACATGGTGGATACACCCAAAGAAAACAATGACGAAGAACGGTAGGATGCAGCGAAGAATAGCTCCCTCGAGAAACAATCAAAGCGTCAGCGTAGGCGCCGCTCAAAATCCCGCCTCGGCAAAAATAGCGATAACAGCTCAAGAGAAAATAACACTCCAGTCGACTCAGAGGAAACGGCGACCACATTGACCCAGCGGCAGAGCACGATGAAACTGCAAATGGCAAACATAGTACGGATCCGATGTCCGAACACGGCAACACCGAGGATAAACCTCATCAAACCCCCTCTGGGGAGGAAAACAGTCCGGATGAAGATGCATACATCATCCCGGAAACGCACTTGGAGCAAGAGAACCTCCGCAGAAGGCTTATTGCCACAACGAGGAGTCTGAAGAAGCAGAAGCAAAGGCTTAAGGCCGCACAAAACACGCTCAACAGCAGGTGGAACAAAGTGCTCGACAATGAAGAAAAGTATGGTGGAAGTTACCACACAAATAGCTATCCAAAGCGCAAGCTATTACCTGAATTCGACGATGAGGCCTTAGAGCCCACACAACCGAAAAATAAAACGGCCAACCGACCGGATCAACCACCATGTGACTGTGATAGAGCGGCTAACAAGGCCGCACATAAGTCAACACGTGATCTACATGAGGACTTGCGCCAAAAATCCAGTATGACCAGATCCATCTATGGATCTAGGAAGCGCGCTCCGGCCCAAAACCAAAACCGAATACTACAACTGTCTGAACGCCATGATGCATCCAAGTACAGGGGTGCCGCACACCCCCTATATTTCACCGATGAGGTGCTGGACCACGAATTTCCAGAAGGATTCAAACCAGTGAACATAGAGGCGTACGACAGGGAACACAGACCCTGGGGTCTGGATTGAGGACTTTATCCTCCATATCCATATGGCTCGCGGAGATGATCTCCACGCCATCAAGTACTTGCCCCTCAAGCTTAAAGGACCTGCTCGGCAGTGGCTGAAAAACCTCCCCGAAAACTCAATTGGAAATTGGGAGGAGCTCGAGGATGCTTTTCGGGCTAATTTTCAAGGGACCTATGTCCGACCTCCGGATGCAAATGATTTAAGTCATATACTTCAACAGCCCGGAGAGTCAGCCCAAAAGCTTTGGAACAGGTTTCTCACAAAGAAGAACCAAATCGTCGACTGCCCGGACGCCGAAGCCTTAGCAGCTTTCAAGCACAGTGTCCGAGACGAATGGCTCGCCAGACATCTCGGCCAAGAAAAACCGAGAACAATTGCAGCCTGAGAAACCTCATGACCCGCTTTTCTGCGGGCGAAGATAGCTGGTTAGCCCGCAGTAGCACCAGCGACCCAAGCACATCCGAAGTTAGGGATGGCAATGGAAAACCACGACGCAGTAAAAGCAAGCGTAGAAATAAAGAAGACAGCCCAGATAATACGGAAGTAAACGCCGGATTCAGGGGCTCTCGACCAGGTCAGCAAAAAAAGCCTTTCAAAGGCGGCAGAGATGGACCGTCTAGCCTAAACAAGAATCTAGACAAACTATGTCAGATTCATGGCACCCTCGATAAACCTGCAAATCACACCCACAGAGAATGCTGGGTCTTCAAGCAGGCCGGTAAGCTAAACGTCGAACACAAGGGGAGGGAGACACCAAGCGAAGACGAGGACGAACCTCGCCAGCAAAGCACTGGAGGACAGAAAAATTCCCACCATAGGTTAAAATAGTAAACTTGATCCACGTGACGAAGAGGAGAAGAAAATACGCACTCCGAGACATACACGCCGTAGAGCCCGTCACCCCTAAGTTCAACCCCTGGTTGGCCTGCCCGATCACTTTTGATCGCAGGGATCACCCGACAAGCATCCGGCATGAAGGATTAGCTGCCTTGTTGTTAGACCCAATAATAAACGGATACCATCTCACAGGAGTCCTTATGGACGGAGGCAGTGGTCTAAATCTAATATATCCGGACACAGTCCACAAAATGGGGATAGACCCGACAAGAATCAGCCACAGTAATACTACCTTCAAGCGAGTAATACCAGGCCCAGAGGCCCGCTCCACGGGCTCTCTAATACTAGAGGTTGTATTCGGTTCACCCGACAACTACCGAAGTGAGAAGTTAGACTTCGACATTGCTCCATTCCTGGGCGGCTATCAAGCACTACTCGGAAGAACAGCTTTCGCTTGTTTTAATGCGGTACCACATTACGCTTCTCTTAAGATTAAGATGCCTGGTCCACGTGGCACCATCACAGTTGGCGGAAATATTGAGCGTTCTCTACGCGGCTTTAACAGTCGAGCACTAGGAGGCCTCACCAACCAGAATAAATGACAGGTCATCAAGACCGCAGACACGGTTAGACGAGTTCGGCTGATCACTAGATATACCTGAGATTGGTTTGATGGTTATACCCTCATAGACGGTACCAGGGGCTTCCCGCATATAATCAGGCCTAGTCGGCTCAACTTGACTTATCTTTAATTTTAATGGTTTATCGAGAATAACCAATTTTTTGGCACGACAACTTTCACCTAAGTTCTTCTCTTTTAGAGATGACTAACATGCTACACCCGTCCAGGACATGGCACAATGGAGACACAGGCGCAGACGTGTAGCAGGGACCCGCACAAAGGTTTCTTTTCAGATTAAGACCCTGTGTAAACCTTTTTTACTGTCTCTTGTTATTCACATCCTCCGGATACTCAATACAAACGAGAAGGATGCTGACGTTATTGGCATTTCGCCACGTCAGAATATTGCATGTACCTGGACACTCGGGGTTTATTATTAAGGGCATTGTTCTGCCCGGTATATGTTATAAAGAGCGAATACCTTAGGGAGTGTTCGGCGTTGCGAGTTTGGCCTTATATGCACCAGCTCCGAGTCATGTCTTTGGTCAAATGTTGGGTTTGCCTGGCTCCCGTGTTTTGCTACCTTACGTTCCGCTCTATTGGCTAAGGCGGCACCAGGAGAACTACTGCGATTGTGCCCTGGTTCATCCGGATGAGCACCTCAGTAGAGAAAGCCGAAAACTGACTGTCATGATAAAGCGCCAGACTGGTCAACCACTCGATGACTTAGCGGAATCTTCGGGATTACTTCGCATTAACGAAGGGCCATTTCCCGGTCATGTACGTACGCACACCATATTTGGACAAGCGCGGAAGTACCAGGGGCTATATAGTAGTCCCATCATCAAACTCCTATGGCTAAGTGAAAGTGTTAAAGCAATATGGTCTGATTGCCTCGTTCGCTGCGCTGCCACCTCCTTAATGGACCAAGATGTTGGATCAAGTGTGAATACGTGTTTTTTGTGAACACCCCCGCATTATATGCGTGGGGGCTAAAGCCAACGATTGCAAAGTTTCAGGTTATATACATATATACATAAACGGCCGCACAGGAGGCATCATAATACTTTCAGGCAAAAGTATAATAACAACCTTTACAATTCAATAAAATGTTGTTTTTTACAATGGGAATACATGTCACTAGAACATAATATTCTTCGAGCATTGAGCTTCTATTGAACGAGCGCCTTCAAGGACTTCTTCAAAGTAGTGCTCGGCAGATACTCGTCCCATGGCCGAACTCTGGGTTGCAATAGTGGTGGCCTCCATCTCTGCCCAGTATGTCTTGACATGGGAAAGTGCCATCCGCGCACCCTCTATGCACGCCGACCTATTCATAGCGTCGATGTGCAGCACAGCACCAAGGAATTGTTGCACTAAATTAAAATAACTATTCGGCCTTGGCCCTTCCAGCCACAAATGATCCACAACAGACCTCATGGCAAGTCCGGAAAACCTATGGAGCTCGGCCCACTCGGCCATTCGCTCATTAAATAGCACCGGACGCACTAGAACATTCAACTGTGACCAGAACAGCTTTTCCACTTCATGATCTGTTTGATCCTTGAAGTACTCAGCCGCATCAGCAGCACTTGCTGCCAAATCCACGTACGCGTCTGCAGAACTCCATAGTTGATCAAGAGGGGCATACTTCGGATCTCCGAACTTCGTCCGCAACAAAAAGGGCTTCCCAGCCACAATATCTCCAGCTTGACGCAGCTCCTCCTTCGCCGCTCTGATTTTGGAGCGGGCTTCCTTGGCTGCTACCATGGCCTTCTCCAGGTCCGTCGCCTTCGCTCAGCTTTCTTTTTCAAGAAGTTGGTAACGGTCGGCGACATCTTTCAACTCAACGGCCATTTTGGCTATTTTTTCCTTGCTTTGGCAATGCGCAGCCTGTTCGGCCCTCAGCTCTTCGACCGCCTTTAGAGCGGCCGCATCACTATTCATGACTTGTTCCTTGGCTCGGGCAAGTTTCGCCCGAAGGGTCTCCACAGCGGCAGCTCCATCTGCAGTCACAACATATTAAAGATACTGGCATCATGCTCCTATTACTATGTGTTGATCACTGGAGAAATCACATACCCTGTGCCTCGTCGAGCCGCTTGTTGACAAGCACGATGTCGGCATCTGCCGCATCAAATTGCCGCTTCAGCTCGGCAAACTCATCAGTCCGGCTAGCCGCCAGGCCTTCAGCCACCTGCACATGATAGCGTCCTCATTATTACCTGGGACTATGATCCTCTGTTTGCCGCCGTTCTCGATGGCAACCAGAGTCTCAGGGGCTACTATTTGCATAGGGCACACCTAACATGTGCGGTATTGTAAAAAACATACACTATTTCACATACCTCAATGCCTTTCAGCAGACTCATAAAAGCTTCGTGCAACCCGCTTTCGGTGGATGAAATCCTCTCAATCACTGTACCCATTAGCGTACAATGCGCTTCTGAGATGGTCGCTTGATCTAGAAGATCCTTCATTGCGTCCGATCGCACACCGGGTGGTTCCGGACTTTTTTTGTTGCTCTCTTTAGGAGCCGAATACTGAGGACTTCGGGTGGCTGAAGGATTACTCTCTGGCCTTGGCGGATCAGGAGAAAGCCTCCGCAACGACACTTCAGGGTCGCCCACCTCATGAGGTGGGGTGGCATGGGGAGGTGTTTCGCTCTCCATCATCTCCGGAAGAAGATCCCCCGAAGATGAACTATGTCGAGAAGGGCTACGATCCGAACTACAAAGATATATGCTTCGGTTATTGTCTTTAGAAGTAATGTAGGATATTTTAACTATTAAGTACTTTTTGGTTACTCAAATCTCGGTAGAGGGCTGATCCACTTGCGGGCACTGTGCGGCCAAAGTACCCTCCGTGGCAGGACCCTCTGGCGAAGATTTCTTCCCCCGTTTGGAAACCTTTGTTTCCGGGTCTTCAGAGGTGGTCCTCTTCCTTCCTTGGGGAGAAGGAATTTCAGATTATTCTCCCTGGTTATCCTCCTTCGCGGAGGCACTAATTCCCCCGGTTTGGATGAATAATGAGTGAGGCCTGCTTTCAGCCTCTTTATTCCCCCCTTTTTCTTCCCCTGAGGGCGCCTAATAAGGCACCGGCTCGAGCATTCTGGCTAGTACTGGATTTGCTGAGCCTTCGGGAAGGGGGGCCAAACACCTGATCATCTTTGCCTTTGTTACCCAGTCCTGGTCAAGGAGCGACTTTTCAGAATAATGTTATGATAAATAAAAAGGCAGGGTGTTCGGCCACGGGATTACTTACTTGGGTATATGGGCGATTACAGCTCAGACCCGCATCCTCGGTGGTGTCCGGACACTTTATTTGTGGTCTGAAGAACAATTTGTACATATCTTCGAGCGTCATGCCGAGGAAGTGCTGAATAGTCCGCGGTCCTTCTGGGTTGAATTCCCACATACGGAGGGGTCGATGTTTGCAAGGCGGGACTCAGCGAACTAGCATGACTTGCATTACCGTGACCAGGCTGACATCTCTCTCAAGGAGATCTTGGATGCAGCTCTGCAATATCGGCACATCATTTACTAGCCCCCAGTTCAGCCCCTTGTTGATCCATGACGTCAGTTGTGGTGGGGGGCCCGAGCGAAAGGCAGGGGCGGCTACCCACTTGGCACTTCGGGGAGCTGTGATATAAAACCACTCTCGTTGCCATAAACCGGACACCTCTGGGAAGGATCCCTCTGGCCACGGAACATCAGCACTTTTGCTTATTACGGCACCTCCGCACTCTATGTATCGCCCCTCAATCATCTTCGGCTTCACATTGAAAGTCTTGAGCCACAGGCCGAAGTGTGGGGTAATGCGGAGAAAGGCCTCACACACGACGATGAACGACGAGATGTGATGGAGGGAATCTGGGGCCAGGTCATGAGAATCCAGCCCATAATAGAACATGAGCCTCCTAACAAAGGGATCCAGAGCGAGGCCTAGCCCTAGGAGAAAGTGAGAGATGAATACAATGCTCTCGCCGGGTTCGGGAGTGGGAATGACCTGCCCTCGAGCAGGCAGCCTGTGCGAGATTTCGAGGGTCAAATACCTGGCCTCTCTTAGCTTCTTGATGTCTTCCTCTGTGACAGAGGAAGGCATCCACCGAACTTGAAGGTTGGATCCGAACATGGTTGAAGGTCCAAAGCACCTGACCTGAACCTTGGGTGTTGGAACTCGAGGCGGGGGAAGGACTCGATCGAGTATGAGAGGGAAAAAAGGACAGGCCTTGGCCTCTTTATAAAGAGGGTGAATATCAAGCGTCCTCTTTGTGGCCGTTTGGGACTTGCCTAAAATCGAGGAGTCATACCAACGGGCATGGTTGGGTTACCCACGTCCGTATTGATGAGAATCCCGTAATAAGGGGGACATGTTCTCTGCTTTGATAAGGCATGTCAAGAAAACCGCCTCGCGATATGTGCAGTGCTGGTTGGAAAAAACGGTTCGAATAAAGACTGGGCCATGGCATGATGTCATGTTGCTAAATGTGTCAGCAGATTAGATTTGTGGAAATATTATTCTCTCTACGGTGGTATGTGGAACTTATTTTGCAGAGCCAGACACCATTCTTGTGTTCAAAATCTTCTATGGAGTATTCCGAAGAAGAACCCGCCTTGCAATGCCGAACACAAATCTGCGCGCCCGACTCATCGTCATTGAAGCCTGGTTCAGGGGCTACTAAGGGAGTCCTGGATTAGGGGGTCTCCGGACAGCCGGACTATATCCTTTGGCCGGACTGTTGGACTACGAAGATACAAGATTGAAGACTTTGTCCCGTGTCCGGATGGGACTTCCCTTGGCATGGAAGGCAAGCTTGGCAATACGGATATGTAGATCTCCTCCCTTGTAACCGACTCTATGTAACCCTAGCCCCCTCCGGTGTCTATATAAACCGGAGTGTTTAGTCTGTAGGACAACATACAATCATACCATAGGCTAGCTTCTAGGGTTTAGCCTCTATGATCTCGTGGTAGATCAACTCTTGTAATACTCATATCATCAAGATCAATCAAGCAGGACGTAGGGAATTACCTCCATCAAGATGGCCCGAACCTGGGTAAACATCGTGTCCCCCGCCTCCTGTTACCATCTGCCTTAGACGCACAGTTCGGGACCCCCTACCCGAGATCCACCGGATTTCACACCGACACCGACCGCTCTTCGCCTGGTATCCTCCTGAGGGAAACGTGTCGTGAAGCACGCCTCCACGTGGTGCCCGAGCGCCTCCCTCATGATGTTGGCCAGGTCTGAGGCCCTCCAGAAGAGAGCCCCCGAGCCCACCCCGAGGAGGCCGCCGGGTGCGCCTCCCTATGCGAGGGAAGGAGGCGCCCCAGGCGCTGGCGTGGATCCTGAAGTGGTGCCGCTGGAGGTTCTGCTCCCCTGAGGCCCAGCACGGAGTAGCTACTTCTTCTTCTTGGGGTTGGCCTCAGGAAGGTACTGCGCACCCGCGCTGTTAGGGTCTTCAATTGATGCAGCTTGGAAGGAGCGCTCGAGGGAGCACACCGCGTCTCTTTCTTCGCAAGGGACCGTGATGATTCCACCGCTTCCCGGCATCATGAGGACATTGTCGCCATGGTGGGTGACTGCCATGAATTTGGCCAGTGCTGGGTACCCGAGGATGGCATTGTATGGTAGGCGGATGTGGGAGACATTGAAGTCGATGAGCTCGGTGTGGTCGTTGTCACGCTGACCGAAGGTGACAGGGAGGCGAACCTACCCTATTGGGGTCATGGAGCCGTCTGTCGTTCCTGATATAGGCTTGGTGCGATGGAGCTAATCATATGGCACTTGGAGGCTGTCGAATGTTTCAATGGACAGGACACTGAGCCCTGCACCACCGTCGATGAGGGTCTTGGTGACATGGACATTGCTGATGATGGGTGAGCAGAGCATCGAAAGGACGCCAGCTGTTGCTGCGCACTTGAGCTGGTCCGACGAGCTAAAGGTGATGGCGTACTTGGACCACCTGAGCGGGCGTGTAGCCTCGAGCTTAGGGAGGACTGCATTCACTTCTCAGGAGAACTGCTTGAAGATCCGCTGGGAGGCTGGGGCCTGAGCGCCACCTAAGATGCAAGCCATGGCGCGCGGCTCCTGAAAGCCCCCCGCCCCTTTGTCCTGTTGATGGTCGCCGTTCCTTCTTGGTGGCGGCAGTGGGAGGAGACCAGGGTTGCCCTGAAGGCGGTCCTCACGAGGCTGGTCCCTCCAGGCGCCCTCGCGAGGCTGGTCGTGCCAACGATCCTCGCGAGGCTAGTCGCACCACTCTTGGTGGGGCCCACGGTCGTCCCAACGTCCTCCACCTTGTTCACCTCCTCGGCTGTAGCCTCGGTCATTGCGCTCGGGGCGTCCACCGACGCGTCCATCTCGAATGGCCCTGAGCTCTTGACAGTCGTTGGTGTTGAGCGTACGCACATTGTGGAAGGCACAGAACGTACGGCTACCCTTGGACGACTCAAGAAAATCTTGGCCACGCTTGGTGTCCGGTTCTTCTGCGAGTAAGGCCACCCCTTTGCACTTCACGTCCTTAACCTTGGCCTTCTTCTCCTCTAGATCTGCAGCCGGAAGCTCGAGGAGGGAGAGGCGCCCCTCCTCGGGCCTTGCACACTTGGTTGCTATGTTGAAAAGATCCAAGGTCGTGCACAACTCCTCGTGGATGGCGAGCTCCTCCTTCATCTTGATGTCGTGGACGCCGTTGGAAAATGCTAAAATGATGGCCTCATCCGTCACCTTGGGGATCTTGATACACGCACTGTTGAAGCGTTGGATGTATTTCTACAGGGTCTCTCCTGGTTGTTGCTTGATGTGGCGCAGGTCACCCGCGACCGGGGGGCGGTTGCGAGTGCCCTGTTAGTTTTCCATGAAGCGGCTGCACATCTCATCCCAGGAGGAAATCGAGCCTGGGGGGTAGGTTCAGGAGCCATGAGTTGGCGCCGTCCTGGAGAGACATGGGAAACCAATTCGCCATGGCTTTTTCGTCGCCGTGGGCCGCCTCGATGCTTAGCTCGTAGAGCTGCAAAAACTCTGCAGGGTCGGGGGTGCCGTCATAGCGAGGAGGCAGATCCGTCTTGAACTTGCCTGGCCAGACGACGCTACGCAGCTCATAAGTGAAGGCATGGCAGCCCGCCATGGCCATCGGGGCCCGTCGTGGAGGTGGAGCTTGACCTTGGTATCCCTGTGCCGTCACGGCAAGTGGCACATAGCCATGCCACAGCAAGCGATCCTGACGTGGTTGTGCTGGAAGCAGTGGAGCGTCTTCTTGTGGACGGGAAACCTCCTGCATATTCTTTCTTCATGCGTGGGCACATGGCGCGGAGGATCACGCCGCTGGGCTGCGCATCTTGGAGCAAGGATGCCGTCTTGACACGGGGGAGGCTGAGGCACTCCCTGAGTCACGCGCCTCGGCGCGAGGGCACCATTTTGGTGCTGAGGGGGTGGAGGCGTTCCGTGAGCCACATCGCCCGCAGCTGGCAGCAGGCGAGGCAGCAAGAGGGATGGTGCCGGAGAGCCCCCTGCGGCGCTGACGAGCTCGGCGATGCGGTCCAACCAGTCCTCGTAGAGGTCGTCGACCGGGTGGTAGCGCAGGAGCTCATGTGCCATGAGCAGCACGGCCTGGGCGTCCGTGGGGGTGCGGTGAGCGTGAGACGATGAGATGGCCAGAGTCAGTGACGGGGTGGCGGTGCGACCATCTCGCCGCACAGAGGGGTGCAGTGAAGAGGCTTGCTGCTCCTTTGCCGCCGGGCTAGTGGCAGCGTTGGTGGTGGGTTACTAAGAACGGCGGGGAGGTCCGACGACAGGGGCGGTCTGAGCAACACGGGTGGTGAGAGGGGCCCGACGCTCAGCACGAGCCCGACGAGCATCAGCCATGAACTTGGCGAAGCGGTGATGCACGGATCGACGAAGAGGAAAGCTTCGGCGCACCCCTACCTGGTGCGCCAAATGTCAGATTTTGGGTTCCGTCAAAACCCTTGAGGTTCGAACACTAGGGTGCGCACAAAGATCTTTCCCCCTCTCTAGCTCACGCACTCTACGATCTCGCGGCCTAGCTCGACGGACCCAAAGAACATGAGACACAAGATTTATACTGGTTCGGGCCACCGTTTCGGTGTAATACCCTACTCCAGTGTGGTGTGGTGGATTGCCTCTTCGGCTGACGATGAACAGTTACAAGGGAAGAACAGCCTCCTGAGGAGAGGTGTTCTTGTGCGTTGTGAACTTGTGTGGTGCGGGATGATCTGGGTCTGAATCAGTTGCCTCCCTTGGTGGTGGCTATTCCTATTTATAGAGGCCCTGGTCCTCTTCCCAAATATTGAGCGGAGGGGATTCCACAACGGCCAAATTCTAAGGGAGACAACTAGTACAAGCTATCCTGATAAAAGTGGCCTTCGCCTGCCAAAGGCTCTGGTGGTGACGCCGCCTTGGGCTCCACAGTGACCTCCGTCTTGCCGTCTTGCTGGTCTTGGTCTTGTTGCACTGATATGGAAACCTTTGCCTGATGCCTCGGGACTCCTTGCCTGCGCTTGCCCCTTTAGAACCAAAGAGGAATCGAGGACACTGCGCGCACTGGCGCCCGCCTACTTCCGGTCGTCATGGCTTGCCTCACAGGAACCTCGCGAGGTGCCCCTCGCCTTGATCTCTCCACCCCTCGCGAGCCAGCCTGGTGAGGCCGCCCTTGAGTGATGAGGACATCAATACAATTGTTACACCCACAGCCCCTGCTGCTATACATACTGGACCAATTACTAGAGCTCGTGCACGCCAACTAAATTACCAGGTACTTTCGTTTCTTGGTAATGATTTTAATGTTCATGAGAATATGATGCTGGCTAAATTGGATACATTTGTTTTGCTTACAAATGAAGGGCCTAGCTTGGAGAAGGATGAACATTGGAGCAAGAACAAGCATGGAGATGATGGCATGCGCAAGGGGAACAAGAACGGAGTTACAAGTGATGATTTCAGGACATTGAAGCCACCATAATGGGTGCATGAAGCCTTGGACGAAATATACAAGATGCCACTTCATAAATTTCGTCCCGAGGCTATTTTAGGTGCTGCGTCACCTTATTATTGGGCCAGGCCCATGTAATTTCGAAATACATAAGTATAGGCTATTTTTAGAGTCCGTATGTGTGGGGAAACAAGAGATAGGGTTGATTTCGGACCCCTCCACCAAGGGCCACGAAATTCCCCCCTCTTCCTCCATATATACAGCCCTTAGGGCATCGTTTAGACTTTGGGTTTTGTTTAGATTAAAAGTTCGCCATAGCTGCAACTTCGCGTACTTCGTTTGTGTTCAACGACCAGACAAAGGCGTCACAGAACCCCACCTTGATCAATAAAGCTTTCATCTTATATTCGCAATATCCAGATTGCAATCTTAGTTTCTTGCTTGTTCTTCGTTTGCTCGCAGGAAACAGACCCTCGTGGTCAGGTTGATCGTGCTCCGGCGTAGTCAATAACCTCTCAGAGTTGGTTTAGCGATTGCTAAGGCGCGACGTCCTCGCACGTTCGTAGTCGGATCGTCAAAGTCGACTTCCACCAAAGCGATATCCATCATCTCATCGAAAGACGGGACACCTTTGCCTCTATCAAGTGGTATCAGATTTCCAGGTTGCTCGGTGAGATTTTACAGTTTTTCGTAGTTTAGATCGAGTCTGTCTTCATACCTATAGTCCACGAAAAAGCCACAAAAAAAATTAGGGTTAGTTCATCATATCCGAACCAATATGAGCCTTTGCATAATCTTTTTAGGGTTTTGCTTTGTTGAATTTGCGGTTGCATCGTCGTTTCTAGTTGCTGGTCTTAGAGTCTAGTCTTTTAGAGTTTCGAGTTCTGGTCATAAGTTGTCACGCCGCCGCCGCACCATCATCATCGCCCCTGCCATCTACCACCACCGCTCCGAATCCGTATCCATATACCACCACCAATCCGTGTCCATATACCACCACCGATCCATATCCATATACTACCACCGCTACCACCACCGCTGCCATATACCACCACCATATATCCACCACCAATCCGATTTCCTTGCTTATTAGGTTTGTTTTCGAGATCCATCTAGTTTCCGATTCGTGTTTCCTTGCCGGAGTAGGTTTCGGAAAAAAAAAGTCGGGTTGCCACGCTCCGTTTAGGCCCAAAATTTCTCGAAAACGCATTTTTCGAAAAAAATTCTGGCTATCCTATTTTTAGGTGTTTCTAAGTGTTTTGAGACAGGTGCCATTATAGGAAGTTTTTTTGACCCGTTTCCAGTTTTTGGGTCCGGGCAGTCGAAAAAAAAAATTGGTCGAAAAAATTTCGTGCCCATCCTGTCAGTTTGAGCTAGGAAGAGTTTTGAGACACTCGCCATTATAGTGATTTTTCGCAAAAAAAAAACAGCGCAAAAAAAAGAGCGCAAAAAAAAGAGCGAAAAAAAAAATCAGAGTGTGCTTTTCCCTTGTTTACGTGCCGCGCCGTGATTTTGTTGGTGTTCTAGGCTCGCGTCTCTAGCACAGTCTAGCCTAGGACCAGCACAGTACCGTCGTTGAGCGTTTATTCAACTTTGCATCTCTGAATTGATTATTGCTGACCCTTTTTGCTACCATACTATAAGCCTTCCCAGCTCCACATACATCTACATCGTGTGTTCGACTCTCCCTGGTAATCGCTCTATCCAGGCTTTGAGAGTTTTTGACTACAATGGTTGCCGATCACCGCCTGCTGCTGGGTAAGAACTGGTAAGAATTTGAGATTTGCTTGACGGATTTGTGATACACCACCACCACTTCTTAGTAGTCTGTAGGATCATATTCTTGTGTGTTTCTATTGCTGCTAACCATGCCAGGATCACAAGCCGACGAGATTGACTGGGAGAACTTATCGAACAAGGAGCTTCATGATAAGTTTCAGCAAATGATGACTGAACAGGTACAAGATGTGCTGAACAATTTTGAAGAGGCCATGGAGAAGATCACTGGCCTTGAGAAGACGTTCGAAACAAAGCTCGATAACAGATTTAATGAACTGCTTGCGCGTATTCCACCACCGGCTGCACCTGTCGCACCTCTGCAACAACAACAACTACGCCCCCTTCCGAATCAGTATGGACGAGCACAGCGTGTTCCTATTGAGCCAGGACAAACTTCTGGTGCCACTGCTACTGCTGTTGGTGCTTCTTTGGCTCCTGCTACTGCTCCTGCTGGTACCCAGGAGGATGATGAGTATGCGGGTGATTATGAGGATGAGGTTGATCAAAATCAGATCTATGAGCAGCCACCAGCACCACCACCAGCAGGTCGACCTCAGGTATATATTCGTCATGGTAGGCCTGCACCACCACCTCAGGTACGCGATGATGTCCATATTCCTAAACTGAAATTGAATATTCCACCATTTGAGGGTAGATATGTTCCTGATATATATCTTACTTGGGAGTTAGAAACTGAACAACGATTTACATGTTTACAATATCCTGAGGAGAGACGAGTTGCTGCTGCTGTTTGTGCTTTCACTAGTTTTGCATGTGTATGGTGGTCTGAACATTGTAGATTATATCCTATTCCAACTACTTGGGCTGCTTTGAAAACTGCTATGCGTACGCGTTGGGTTCCACCATATTATCAACGTGAATTGCTTCAAAAATTGCAGCGTTTAAGACAAGGGAAAAATTCTGTAGAAGAATATTATCAGGAATTACAAACTGGCATGATTAGATGTGGTATTGTTGAGGAGAATGAAGCTATGCTTGCACGTTTTCTGGGTGGATTAAATAGAGAGATTCAGACCATTTTAGATTATAAGGAGTATACTAATATCACTCGTTTATTCCATCTTGCTTGTAAAGCTGAACGTGAAGTGCAGGATCGACAAGCATTGGGGCGAACTAACTTTTCTGCAGGCCGACCTTCATCATGGACACCACGTGCATCTTCTACTTCAACTGCACCAGCACCTCCAGCCGTGATACAAGAAAACAGGCACAACCACCATTATCTGCCAAGAGCGCACCTGTGGGGCCTGCACAGCGTTCTTCTTCTTCCATGGCATCAACAGGGCACACAAGTGATATTATTTGTCGTCGTTGTAAGGGAGGAGGTCATTATGCGAGGGAATGCAAATCTTCGCGTGTGATGATTGCTACCGCGGATGGTGGATATGAGTCCGCTAGTGACTATGATGAGGAGACATTGGCTCTTATTACACGTGAAGAACATGGTGGAGATGATTCTGATCATGAGACGCAATACATGGCTCTTGAAGACGCTGATAGGTATGAATGTTTAGTTGCTCAACGTGTTTTGAGTGTGTAGGTCACACAAGCTGAGCAAAATCAGAGGCACAATTTGTTCCATACCAAGGGAGTTGTGAAGGAACGTTCTGTGCGCGTCATAATAGACGGAGGGAGCTGCAACAACTTGGCTAGCATGGAGATGGTGGAGAAGCTTTCTCTCACCACAAGACCACATCCACATCCTTACTACATCCAATGGTTCAACAACAGCGGCAAGGTTAAGGTAACACGTACTGTTCGTGTGCATTTTAGTATCTCTACATATGCTGATTATGTTGATTGTGATGTGGTACCTATGCAAGCATGTTCCTTATTACTTGGTAGACCATGGCAATTTGATAAAAATTCTATACACCATGGTAGAAACAATCACTATACTCTTGTTCATAAGGATAAAAATATTACTTTGCTTCCTATGACTCCTGATTCCATTTTGAACGATGATATTAATAGAGCTAATAAAGCACAACAGGAGAAGAATAAGAGTGAAAATCAGATTGTGGCAAAAGAATTTGAGCAACAAATGAAGCCTAATAATAAACCATCTAGTGTTGCTTCTGAAATTAAATTGAAAAGTGCATGTTTATTTGCCACCAAATCTGATATTGATGAGCTAGATTTCAGCAAATCTGTTTGCTATGCTTTTGTGTGCAAAGAGGCATTATTGTCATTCGAGGACGTGCCTTCCTCTTTGCCTCCTGCTGTCACTAACATTTTGCAGGAGTTCGCTGACGTTTTTCCACAAGACGTGCCACCGGGATTACCGCCTATTCGAGGGATTGAGCATCAGATTGACTTAATTCCCGGTGCTTCACTGCCAAACCGTGCACCATACCGTACCAATCCAGAGGAGACGAAGGAGATTATGCGTCAAGTACAAGAGCTTCTCGACAAAGGTTATATACGCGAATCCCTTAGTCCTTGTGCTGTTCCTATTATTCTAGTGCCGAAAAAGGATGGTACATCACGTATGTGTGTTGATTGTAGAGGCATTAATAATATTACTATTCGTTATCGTCATCCTATTCCTAGGCTAGATGATATGCTTGATGAATTGAGTGGCTCTACAATATTCTCCAAAGTTGATTTGCGTAGTGGCTACCATCAAATTCGTATGAAATTGGGAGATGAATGGAAAACAGCATTTAAAACTAAGTTTGGATTATATGAGTGGTTAGTCATGCCTTTTGGGTTAAATAATGCACCTAGTACTTTCATGAGATTAATGAACGAAGTTTTACGTGCTTTCATTGGACGATTTGTGGTAGTTTACTTTGATGACATATTGATTTATAGCAGATCTTTGGAAGAACATTTGGAACATTTACGTGCTGTTTTTATTGCTCTACGTGATGCACGTTTGTTCGGTAACCTTGGGAAGTGCACCTTTTGCACCGACCGAGTATCTTTTCTTGGCTATGTTGTTACTCCACAGGGAATTGAAGTTGATAAAGCCAAGATTGAAGCTATTGAGAGTTGGCCGCAGCCCAAAACGGTCACACAAGTGAGGAGTTTTCTTGGCCTCGCTGGATTCTATAGGCGTTTTGTGAGAGATTTCAGCACCATTGCTACACCTCTCAATGAGCTTACAAAGAAAATGTGCCTTTTCTTTGGGGTACCGCACAGGAAGAAGCCTTCACGGTATTGAAAGATAAGTTGACACATGCTCCTTTACTCCAACTTCCTGATTTTAATAAGACTTTTGAGCTTGAATGTGATGCCAGTGGAATTGGATTAGGAGGTGTGTTATTACAAGATGGCAAACCTGTTGCATACTTTTCTGAAATATTGAGTGGGCCTAGTCTGAATTATTCTACTTATGATAAAGAATTATATGCTCTTGTTCGGACTTTAGAAACATGGCAACATTATTTATGGCCCAAAGAATTTGTTATACATTCTGATCATGAATCTTTGAAACATATTAAAAGTCAAGCTAAACTGAATCGTAGACATGCTAAATGGGTTGAATTCATTGAGACTTTCCCTTATGTCATTAAACACAAGAAGGGAAAAGAAAATGTTATTGCTGATGCATTGTCTCGTCGCTATACTATGCTTTCACAACTTGACTTCAAAATATTTGGTTTGGAGACCATCAAAGATCAATATGTGCATGATGCTGATTTTAAAGATGTAATGCAGAATTGTAAAGAAGGAAGAATGTGGAACAAGTTTGTTGTTAACGATGGATTTGTGTTTCGTGCTAACAAGCTATGCATTCCAGCTAGCTCCGTTCGTCTTTTGTTGTTGCAGGAGGCGCATGGAGGAGGATTAATGGGACACTTTGGCGTGAAGAAGACGGAGGACGTACTTGCTACACATTTCTTTTGGCCAAAGATGAGACGGGATGTTGAGCGTTTTATTGCTCGCTGCACTACATGTCAAAAAGCTAAGTCACGACTCAACCCTCATGGTTTATATATGCCTTTGCCTGTACCTAGTGTTCCTTGGGAGGATATATCTATGGACTTTGTTTTAGGTTTACCTCGAACAAAGAAGGGGAGGGATAGCATATTTGTTGTCGTGGATAGATTCTCGAAAATGGCACACTTTATACCATGTCATAAAAGCGATGATGCTGTTAATGTTGTTGATTTGTTCTTTCGTGAAATTATTCGCTTGCATGGTGTGCCAAATACTATTGTTTCAGATCGTGATACTAAATTTCTTAGCCACTTTTGGAGATGTTTATGGGCTAAGTTGGGGACTAAACTGCTTTTTAGTACTACTTGTCACCCCCAAACTGATGGACAAACTGAAGTAGTCAATAGAACGTTGTCTACTATGCTTAGGGCTGTTTTGAAGAATAATAAGAAAATGTGGGAGGAATGCTTGCCTCATATTGAATTTGCTTATAATCGTTCATTGCATTCTACTACTAAGATGTGCCCTTTTGAAGTTGTGTATGGTTTCCTACCTCATGCACCTATTGATTTGTTGCATGTTCCATCTTCGGAGAAGGTTAATTTTGATGCTAAACAACGTGCTGAATTGATTTTAAAAATGCATGAGTTAACTAAGGAAAACATTGAGCGCATGAATGCTAAATATAAACTTGCTGGAGATAAGGGTAGAAAACATGTTGTGTTTGCACCTGGAGATCTTGTTTGGTTACATTTGCGTAAGGATAGATTTCCTGATTTGCGCAAATCAAAGTTAATGCCACGTGCTGATGGTCCCTTTAAGGTGTTAGAGAAAATAAATGATAATGCATATAAACTTGAGCTGCCTGCAGATTTTGGGGTTAGTCCCACTTTTAACATTGCAGATTTGAAGCCTTATTTGGGTGAGGAAGATGAACTTCCGTCGAGGACGACTTCATTTCAAGAAGGGGAGGATGATGAGGACATCAATACAATTGTTACACCCACAGCCCCTGCTGCTATACATATTGGACCAATTACTAGAGCTCGTGCACGCCAACTAAATTACCAGGTACTTTCGTTTCTTGGTAATGATTTTAATGTTCATGAGAATATGATGCTGCCTAAATTGGATACATTTGTTTTGCTTACAAATGAAGGGCCTAGCTTGGAGAAGGATGAACATTGGAGCAAGAACAAGCATGGAGATGATGGCATGCGCAAGGGGAACAAGAACGGAGTTACAAGTGATGATTTCAGGACTTTGAAGCCACCATAATGGGTGCATGAAGCCTTGGACGAAATATACAAGATGCCACTTCATAAATTTCGTCCCGAGGCTATTTTAGGTGCTGCGTCACCTTATTATTGGGCCAGGCCCATGTAATTTCGAAATACATAAGTATAGGCTATTTTTAGAGTCCGTATGTGTGGGGAAACAAGAGATAGGGTTGATTTCGGACCCCTCCACCAAGGGCCACGAAATTCCCCCCTCTTCCTCCATATATACAGCCCTTAGGGCATCGTTTAGACTTTGGGTTTTGTTTAGATTAAAAGTTCGCCATAGCTGCAACTTCGCGTACTTCGTTTGTGTTCAACGACCAGACAAAGGCGTCACAGAACCCCACCTTGATCAATAAAGCTTTCATCTTATATTCGCAATATCCAGATTGCAATCTTAGTTTCTTGCTTGTTCTTCGTTTGCTCGCAGGAAACAGACCCTCGTGGTCAGGTTGATCGTGCTCCGGCGTGGTCAATAACCTCTCGGAGTTGGTTTAGCGATTGCTAAGGCGCGACGTCCTCGCATGTTCGTAGTCGGATCGTCAAAGTCGACTTCCACCAAAGCGATATCCATCATCTCATCGAAAGACCGGACACCTTTGCCTCTATCATTGAGGAGGTCTTGCGTCGTCCGCCTCACAAGGGTCTTCAATGTTTGCTGGTGAATATGGGCCGTACGGGGCCGCTAGTGGAGCCACGCCGCGGGCCGCAGGCAGGCAAATCTGGGGACCCCCGTTCCCAGAACACCGACAAAACTGCTGCTGTTCCAAATCTTGCTGATGCAAAGCATCCTATGGACATCACCATGTCACAAGTTCATTCAGCAAGTGACACGTGCGACATCTACTTTACATACATAAAGGTGAATCATCTCCTTTACACGTGCTCACTTGACCCCTTCGAGGATGGTATACTACTTGACACTTCTCCTGTGTGCATACATAGGTATTATCGGAGCACCACAAATGATGAGGAGGACTGCAAGCACAAGAGTACAACTACACCATCCATGAGGGAAGTGTGGAAGAGAAGGAAGAAGAAGCATGGCCAAGCTTCTGAAAAGCCCGGAACCTCCGGCCTCCTGCCCGGAACTTCCGGCACCCGAAACCTCCGACCATCCAGGAACTTCCGCCCTCGACGCAACAAAGCCGTCTGAGAGTGTGCCAACTCTCTGGATATCCTAGACCCTACCCGGACCTTCGCCTGGAACCTCCGGCGCCGACGCCCATGTACCCTTTCACCCCTCACTTACCCCTTCATGACTACCACTATATATACTCATTCCCCTCCTCCATTCTAGGGTTAGCATAGGTTTAGCTCGTCTGAGATAGAGCTTTGCTCATCCATCGGGATCTACTCCATTGAGAGAGACTGCGGCCTCTACGGAGAAGATCTACCTTGGATTCAAGACCCCTTGATGGGAAGACCCCTCAAGACCTACTCACGGAGATGAACTAGTTACCCTATGTATCGTCCTTTGTTGACATTGGATCGTGTATCTCTTTGTGTTTCAAGGATCTAGCACATGTGTGATCGTTTCTTGATGATTTGAGTGTTTCCTCTCGTTTCCCCTCATGATTTCCCCCATGTTTCCCCTCGTGTTCTTCATGTTATTCACGGGATCCCCTCCATTTCGTGAAAGATCGGCCCTAGGGTTCTACCCTACACCACTTGCTTCCACACCTTCTGGTTGACAGGCTGCGTGCGAGGATAGACGGCAAGGTGGTACTCAATTACTTCCCTAGGAATGCCAGGGATGTCAGATGGTTGCCATGCAAACACATCGACATTCGCCCACGGGAAAGTAACGAGCGTGCTTTCCTATTTGTCATCGAGGGTGGAACTTACGATGAAAATTCCCCATGTTTCGTCCACCTTGGAGGGTAACTTCTTGGTCTCTGATTAAGCAGCCTTGTTCTTTTTTCTCTTGCTAGCAGAGATCTCTCGCACATCCTCGACGGGAGCACAGCACTCCGAAGAGTGGCACTTGCCGGAGTCGGTGGTCTTGCCGGTCTTCTTCCTCTTCTTTCCCTTGGAGCTTTCTCGGCAGGAGCATGTAGCGACCAGACCTCAAACGGTCTGATCTCTATGCTCCGGTGTCATCCCTGGATCAGTAATGCTGACACCACATAGTACTCGAAGGATTTATAGTAGAGTAGCAATCACACACTTATTACATCGAGTGTCTCAAAAGAGAACTTATTACAATAAATATGGCTTAAGGCCATCTAATAACGATAACAGCGGAAGGCTTGGAAGATAAGTGAGTCCATCAACTCCAACGGCATCACTGAGTATAGAACCACGACCTAAAAACTCCTTATTCATCGTCTGAAAAGTCTGCAACATTAACGTTGCAGCCCGAGAACGGGTCAGCACATGGAATATGCTGGCAAGGTAACGCATAGGGAGTAATGGAATGAAACAACTATACTATATGCATATTTGGCTGGTGGAAAGCTCTATGGTTATAGTTTTTGTGTAAAGCCAATTTTTCCCTACTTCAAAGGAATAAATTTAATTACTATCATGGTGGTTGTTAAACATTGAGAATGGTTGACAGCATTCTCAATCCCAATTAAGCATCATAATTTAACAAACCCAACAAAATTAACTTTAGAGTAACATATTGAGATTCACATGATAATCCAGGTACTAGATACTCAAGATGTCCATAACTGGGGACACGGCTAACCATGATTAGTTTATTACACTCTGCAGAGGTTTGCGCACTTTTCCCCACAAGACTCGATCGCCTCCGTTGGATTTCTCGCACTACATGGTGTTTGAGAAACGGATGACCGAGACACAGTCTTTCAGAAATGCTAGCACCTTACGATGGATAGACCGGTACACCTACTTTCCCCTACATCTGCTAGTCTACCCTGTAAGAGTTCGCAAGACTTAATCAACTATGCCAGAGCCCATAATGGCTTCTGGCTGCACACGGAAGTTTCTAGTATGAATAATCTCATGATCCCTTTGAGCCTGGGTGGCGGTCCAATAGAAAAACAGGCAAGTCCTGGAATACCCAGGTGCCTCAATCCACCCAGATGTGTGTTTAGGTTGCCACCTTAGATAAACCATTAATTAACAATCTCACATCTGTCATGGATATCACTCACCCAATCCACGTCTACTAGCATAGCATGGCATAATAAGCAAATGTAGAAATAACTCCCAAAGGTTTGATAATAAACAGGTAATAGATACTACCTCATCTACTTCCCATCCCACAATTTAATTAGATCCTAATCATGCAATGTGTGAGGATTGATCTAATGCAATAAAACTGGGTTGTAGAAAAAGGTATGATCAAAGTGTTACTTGCCTTGCTGATGATCCGCGAAACCTAGAGATTCAAAGTAACAGGCGGCGCACTCCGGGTATTCTATCGCAGACAAACAAACAAGCATACAATAAGTACTCATCTAATGCACAGGTAAAACTCAAATAGAAGATCTAACTAGAAAGTTCAACTTAAGAACCCTGGTTTGCAAAAAGAATCAAATCGAACGTAGCAAAAGAAATCAAACGGCGAAAGAAATTAACTTCGCTCTAGTAATCTGGATCTAAGTCAAATTTTACAGTAGCAAAGACTTGTTTAAGTTGATTATTCGGAAAGAGGGTTTCGAGACAAAACTCCAGGCGCTTGAATCGCCTGATTCCGATAAAGGAGCGAAAAGTTATACAAAAACGAAAATCGGATCAGAAATCGCGATCAGAAAATAACCGCGGAAAATCCGACGAAAAAGAAAAAAACGACGAACAGATTAATCGTTAATTAACCTAATCCGAAAATAAATAAATAAAAAAATCAAAAATAAAACCGACGAAAAAGAAAATAAATATTTTTTTAAAAAACGGCATGGAAGTCGAGGCGGCGACGAACCTCAGGCGGCGTGCAACTCCGGCGAGTCGGCGGCGGGTTCGGCGGCGGCGGTGGCGGGCTAGGGTTTCGGACGCGGGCGCGGTTATGGGCCGAGGCGCCAGGTGCCTTGCTATTTAAAGGCGCCCCCGGGCGGAGTCCCGCTCGGGTACGGCCCATAGTCGGTTTCGTTTTTTTTTAAATAATTACGCTCGGAAGAAAAATAAAAATGTAATACTAAACAGACTCCAAAAATCATGAAATAAATTTTCCCTGATTTCTAAAATCAAGCCCGATAAAGTGAACATTTATTTGGGCCCAAAATACAACTTTGAAAAACGCGTATGTTTCCTAAATTCAATTAAAAATACCGAAAAACTCTGAAAAAATCTTATTTGATTTTTTTTATTACATCCTCAATATTTCTATATTTTGGGAAAGTCATTTTATTCCCTCTCTCATATTTTTGTAATAGAAATAATTGATGATAAAATAAATAAAATCAAATGATCCTGTTTACAAAATTTGAGAAAACTCAAGTATGTAAATAACGAAATCCCCAACTCTCTCCGTGGGTCCTTGAGTTGCTTAGGATTTACTAGGATCAAAACCAAAAGCAGAATAAAATATGATATGCATGATGATCTAATATATAACATTCCAAATTGAAAATTTGGGATGTTACAAACCTACCCCCCTTAAGATGAATCTCGCCCTCGAGATTCGGGTTGGCTAGAAAATAGGTGAGGGTGGTCCTTGAGCAAATCTTCCTCTCGCTACCAGGTGGCTTCATCCTCCGTGTGGTGGCTCCACTGAACTTTGCAAAACTTGATAACCTTGATGCGAGTGACTCGGCTGGCAAACTCGAGAATCTTAACCGGTTTCTCTTCATAGGTCAAATTGTTATGCAACTGAATTGCTTCCAATGGCACTGTGTCTCTTAAAGGTATGTCAGCCATCTCCGCGTGACACTTCTTCAACTAGGAAACGTGGAACACATCATGAACTCCTATCAATCCTTCTAGCAATTCCAACTTGTTGGCCACTTCTCCCATACGCTCCAAAACTCGATATGGCCCTACAAATCGTGGTGCTAACTTCCCCTTAACTCCAAAGCGCTTAATCCCTCGAAGTGGGGATACTCGAAGATAAGCTCTGTCTCCGACTTCGTAAACTGTCTCCTTGCATTTAGAATCTGCGTAGCTCTTCTGCCTGGATTGGGCTACCTTGAGCCTATCACGAATCAAGTGCACAAGCTCTCAGCATATCCTCCAAAATCTGATTGACTCTCTCGGTCTGTCCATCTGTCTGTGGATGAAAAGTTGTACTAAATTCTAGCCTAGTACCCAAAGTCTCATGCAACTGCTTCGAGAACTTTGAGGTAAACTGGGTTCCTCTATCTGATACGATGCTCCTCGGAACTCCTTGCAAACATACGATCCTGGTCATGTATATCTTTGCCAACTTAGCACTGGTGTAAGTGGTCTTTACTGGGATGAAATGAGCTACCTTCGTCAATCGATCAACTACAACCCAAATTGAGTCATAGCCTGAACGAGTCCTTGGTAATCCCGTGATAAAATCCATGCCTAGCTTATCCCACTTCCATTCGGGTATCAGCAATGGTTGCAACAATCCTGCTGGCTTCTGATGCTCTGCCTTTACTCTCTGCCATACGTCACAAACTGCTACATACTCTGCAATATCCTTCTTCATTCCGGTCCACCAGAAAATATCCTTCAAATACAAATACATCTTGGTATTTCCTGGGTGAATCGAATACGGTGAATCATGTGCCTCTTGCAGAATCAACTTTCTGATCTCCGGGTCATTGGGTACATAAACATGGTCTTCAAACCATAGGGCGTCGTGCTCATCCTCATGAAATCCTTTAGCTTTTCCTTGGCTCATTTTCTCTTTCATAGAAGCAATATCCTTGTTAGTCCTCTGAGCTTTCCTGATTCGGTCCATCAAAGTTGACTGAATTTCCAACATTGCTACATAGCCTCTCAGAAATATTTCCAAACATAGTTCACGAAGATTTTCTGCTAACTCCTTGGGTATTTCTCCCGTCATTAACGTATTGACATGGCTCTTGCGGCTTAATGCATCAGCTACTACATTAGCCTTCCCGGGATGATAATGCAATCTCATATCATAATCCTTGATGAGCTCCAACCATCTCCTTTGTCTGAGGTTCAACTCCTTCTACGTGAAAATATACTTCAAACTCTTGCGATCCGTGTTCACCTCACAATGATTTTCGATGAGGAAATGTCTCCATGTCTTCAATGCATGCACTACGGCTGCTAACTCCAAATCATGCGTGGCATAATTCAATTCGTGAGGCTTCAGTTGTCGTGAAGCATACGAAACAACTCTTCCCTCCTGCATAAGCACTGCTCCAAGTCCTCGACGTGAAGCGTCGCAATACACCTCATAATCCTTGGTTTGATCTGGCAAAATCAACACTGGTGAGGTAACCAAACGGTTCTTCAATTCCTGGAAACTAGCCTCACACTCCTCAGTCCATTTGAACTTAGTATCCTTCTTTAGCAACTCCGTCATAGGCTTCGCAATCTTTGAGAAGTTCTCAATAAATCTCCGGTAGTATCCTGCGAGTCCCAGAAAACTTCGGATCTATCCAACTGTTGTTGGTGCTTCCCAATTGGTCACAGTGATAACCTTGGTGGGGTCAACTGCTATTCCTTCTCCGGATATAACATGTCCGAGGAATCCAACTTCCTTCAACCAAAACTCACATTTGCTGAACTTGGCATATAACTGATGTTCTCTGAGCTTCTCAAGTACCAATCGCAAATGTTCTTTATGCTCCTCTTCATTCTTTGAGAATACCAGAATATCATCGATGAAAACCACGACGAACTTATCCAAAAACTCCATGAACACTTTGTTCATCATGTTCATAAAATAGGCAGGTGCGTTAGTCAGTCCAAATGACACAACGGTATACTCATACAGTCCATATCTTGTGGTGAATGCTGTCTTAGGTATGTCCTGCTCCCGAATCTTCAACTGATGGTACCCTGATCGCAAATCGATCTTGGAAAACACTTTAGCCCCTTGCAATCGATCAAATAGATCATTGATCATTGGTAGCAGGTACTTGTTTTTGATTGTTACATCGTTCAATCATCGATAATCAACAACCATTCTTAATGATCCATCCTTCTTCTCCACTAGAAGTACTGGTGATCCCCAAGGCGAAGAACTTGGGCGAATGTAACCTTTATCCAGTAACTCCTTAATCTACTTCTTAATTTCCACCAAATCTTTTGCGGGCATCCTGTATGGTCGCTTCGATATTGGCCCAATGCCTGGCAAAAGCTCAATCAAAAACTCAATGTCTCTATCCGGTGGCATGCCTGGCAACTCTTCGGGAAATACATCAGGAAAATCCTTTACCACTGGTACTTCCTCCTGCACAACTCCTGATAAGGAAATTTACTTTTGTCCTGTTTAGCGCATGTCGGGATACATACTTGATCCTTCTTCCTTCTGGCGTTGTGAGCAAAATTGTCTTACTGGCGCAATCGATGTTTCCTCCATACATCGACAGCCAATCCATACCGAGAATTACATCCAAACCTTGGGATTCTAGAATAATTAAATCTGTTGGGAAAACATGCCGTCCTATACTTAATGGCACTTGAAAACATCCTTGTGCGGCCATGTACTCTGCTCCTGGCGAGCTTACTAGCATAGGGGTTTTAAGAACCCTAGTGGGCAGGCTATACTTTTCCACAAATCCCCTTGATATGTATGAATGCGATGCACCAGTATCAAAAAGAACGAGTGCAGTATATGACTTAACCAAAAACTTACCTATTACTGCATCGGGCTGAGCTTCAACCTCCTCCACATTAACATGGTTCACATGTCCCCTGTTGAAAGGGTTCAGCTTCTTTCCAGAGCTTCCATTGCCGTTTTGGCCTTCAGGACATTCATTGGCATAATGTCCGGTCTTGGAACACTTGAAAGAGGTGACTTGACTCAGATCTCTCTTGGCTGGGGTTGATGGGGTGTTGCGGTTCTGTCCATTGCTTCCTCCATTCCCGTTACTATTCTTGGTGCCATTGTGATTGTGCGAGCTACCTACTCCAAGGGTATGCTGAAAATGTCCTCCCAGTCTAGGGGTAAAGCGTGGCTTCTGCTGAGCTCCTGAATTATACTTTCCTTGTCCATACTTCCTCTTGCGGTTCTCAATTTGCTGCTGCTTCCCTTCAATCATAAGAGCATGGTCTACCAACTCCTGGTAGTTGTTGAAGGTGGCTACCATCAACTGCATACTCAACTCATCATTCAGTCCTTCCAGGAATTTCTCCTGCTTAGCTGCATCCGTAGCAACGTCATCTGGGGCATAACGTGCTAGCTTACTAAACTCCTCCACATACTGGCCAACTGTCCGTCCTCCTTGGCGCAAGTCACGAAACTCACGCTTCTTCATGGCCATTGCTCCTGCTGAAACATGGGCAGTACGAAAAGCCTGCTGAAACTGGTCCCATGTGACAGTGTCGACTGGGAAGGTGGCTGTGAAATTCTCCCACCAGGATGCTGCGGGTCCTTCTAACTGATGTGCGGCAAACTTCACCTTCTCCGCATTTGTGCATCCTGCTGTGGTCAACTCCCTAGCTGTCTTGCAGAGCCAATCATCTGCTACTATCGGCTCGGTGCTACTGGAAAACACCGGCGGATTCAGCCTAAGAAAACGGGCTAAGTGATCAATAGGTGGTGGTGGTGGTGGTGGGTTGTTGTTGTTGTTCCCCTGATTCTGATTCTAAACTAGCAACTGCATCAAGGTGTTCTGCTGCTGGATCAACTGGGTGAGCTCCGGCGGAAAGGCAAATCCGGGGTCACGTCTCGGAGGCATCTGAGGGTTTAGAAAAGATGAGATATAAGAATAGAGGCGGTCTAAAGAGAAAACACTACCCATATGCACATGAGGAAAAAGCAAACAATTCACTTCATTCAATCAAACAAAGGCATACAATCGATCTATCTATCGCAACAAGTTCTCGGACTACTATATTTACATGGTGGACTACTACTACTGGTGAGGTGGTCTACTAGAAATATTCTACGGTTGTAGACTCCATGATATCGGCTCCAGCTTCATCAACATAGTCATCATCGCTACTATCTGCTTCCGAGTCGGTGCCATCGATGATGATGTAGTCTTCCGGGCTAATCTCCTTGGGTTTTTCGTCTTCATCTACTGGTGTCGGGCCTCCCATAAATATTCCAATCTTCTTCATCAGGTCGTCATTCTTCTCCACCAATAATTCAATTTCTTCTTCATAGTCTTCACGTGCAGCCTTGAGTTCTTCCTCCAGTTACTTGATTCTAGTCTTAGTCTTCTTCAGATCTATCATGTCGGCGCACATCTGATTCTCCTGTCGTCGAATTTGATGGTTTAACTCCTGGATAAAAGCTGCAATTGATCTATCTTTCCTGGTGCTGATCATCTCCCAGTATTCATCTCGGCGCCCACAAATCTGGTAGATAGTATCCTTGAGATCCTTGCGGTAGACTTCTCCAATGCGTCCCATGGCGATGTGAGCTGCCATACTCTTTCCTAGACACCAAGTTGGTGCATCAAAAGAAAACTCTATGGGCTCAGTGACTGGCATGAATGTCCTTCTTGGAACTTGAACTTGAATCATCCAGTGCTCTTCTTCAGGTAAAGTGGCGTTGTAGGTTCCCGTGAAGCTTGGTACTCCTATGTTCAGGTATCTAGTGACTTCCTTCAAGTGGCGTCCAAAGGGTGTATCTTCATCTGGTTGTGTGAACTTGTTCCTTGCATCCGCCATCCTAAAGAGTAGAAAAGATGAGAAGTCAGAAGAGAAGAGAGTGGGTAGTGATCTAGGTCTCTTAGCTTAGTGGTCGTGTCCTACAGTCAGCATGTGCTCTGATACCATCTCTGTAGCGACCAGACCTCAAACAGTCTGATCTCTATGCTCCGGTGTCATCCCTGGATCAGTAATGCTGACACCATACAATACTCGAAGGATTTATAGTAGAGTAGCAATCACACACTTATTACATCGAGTGTCTCAGAAGAGAACTTATTACAATAAATATGGCTTAAGGCCATCTAATAACGATAACAGCGGAAGGCTTGGAAGATAAGTGAGTCCATCAACTCCAACGGCATCATTGAGTATAGAACCACGACCTAAAAACTCCTTATTCGTCGTCTGAAAAGTCTGCAACATTAACGTTGCAGCCTGAGAACGGGTCAGCACATGGAATATGCTGGCAAGGTAACGCATAGGGAGTAATGGAATGAAACAACTATACTATATGCATATTTGGCTGGTGGAAAGCTCTATGGTTATAGTTTTTGCATAAAGCCAATTTTTCCCTACTTCAAGGAATAAATTTAATTACTATCATGGTGGTTGTTAAACATTGAGAATGGTTGACAGCATTCTCAATCCCAATTAAGCATCATAATTGAACAAACCCAACAAAATTATCTTTAGAGTAACATGTTGAGATTCACATGATAATCCAGGTACTAGATACTCAAGATGTCCATAACTGGGGACACGGCTAACCATGATTAGTTTATTACACTCTGCAGAGGTTTGCGCACTTTTCCCCACAAGACTCGATCGCCTCCGTTGGATTTCTTGCACTACATGGTGTTTGAGAAACGGATGACCGAGACACAGTCTTCAGAAATGCTAGCACCTTACGATGGATAGACCGGTACACCTACTTTCCCCTACATCTGCTAGTCTACCCTGTAAGAGTTCGCAAGACTTAATCAACTATGCCAGAGCACATAATGGCTTGTGGCTGCACACGGAAGTTTCTAGTATGAATAATCTCATGATCCCTTTAAGCCTGGGTGGCGGTCCAAAAGAAAAACAGGCAAGTCCTGGAATACCCAGGTGCCTCAATCCACCCAGATGTGTGTTTAGGTTGCCACCTTAGATAAACCATTAATTAACAATCTCACATCTGTCATGGATATCACTCACCCAATCCACGTCTACTAGCATAGCATGGCATAATAAGCAAACGTAGAAATAACTCCCAAAGGTTTGATAATAAACAGGTAATAGATACTACCTCATCTACTTCCCATCCCACAATTTAATTAGATCATAATCATGCAATGTGTGAGGATTGATCTAATGCAATAAAACTGGGTTGTAGAAAAAGGTATGATCAAAGTGTTACTTGCCTTGCTGATGATCCGCGAAACCTAGAGATTCAAAATAACAGGTGGCGCACTCCGGGTATTCTATCGCAGACAAACAAACAAGCATACAATAAGTACTCATCTAATGCACAGGTAAAACTCAAATAGAAGATCTAACCAGAAAGTTCAACTTAAGAACCCTGGTTTGCAAAAAGAATCAAATCGAACGTAGTAAAAGAAATCAAACGGCGAAAGAAATCAACTTCGCTCTAGTAATCTGGATCTAAGTCAAATTTTACAGTAGCAAAGACTTGTTTAAGTTGATTATTCGGAAAGAGGGTTTCGAGACGAAACTCCAGGCGCTTGAATCGCCTGATTCCGATAAACGAGCGAAAAGTTATACTAAAACGAAAATCGGATCAGAAATCGCGATCAGAAAATAACCGCGGAAAATCCGACGAAAAAGAAAAAAACGACAAACAGATTAATCGTTAATTAACCTAATCCGAAAATAAATAAATAAATAAAATCGAAAATAAAACCAACGAAAAAGAAAATAAATATTTTAAAAAAAATGGCACGGAAGTCAAGGCGGCGGCGAACCTCGGGCGGCGTGCAACTCCGGCGAGTCGGCGGCGGGTTCGGCGGCGGCGGCGGCGGCGGCGGGCTAGGGTTTCGGGCGTGGGCGCGGTTATGGGCTGGGGCGCCGTGTGCCTCGCTATTTAAAGGCGCCCCCGGGCGGAGTCCCGCTCGGGTACGGCCCATAGTCGGTTTCGTTTTTTTAAATAATTACGCTCGGAAGAAAAATAAAAAGAAATACTAAACTGACTCCAAAAATCATGAAATAAAAATTCCCGGGTTCTAAAATCAAGCCCGATAAAGTGAACATTTATTTGGGCCCAAAATATAACTTTGAAAAACGCGTATTTTTCCTAAATTCAATTAAAAATACCGAAAAACTCCGAAAAAATCTTATTTGATTTTTTTATTACATCCTCAATATTCCTATATTTTGGGAAAGTCATTTTATTCTGTCTCTCATATTTTTGTAATAGAAATAATTGATGATAAAATAAATAAAATCAAATGATCCTGTTTACAAAATTTGAGAAAACTCAAATATGTAAATAACGAAATCCCCAACTCTCTCCGTGGGTCCTTGAGTTGCTTAGGATTTTCTGGGATCAAAACCAAAAGCAGAATAAAATATGATATGCATGATGATCTAATGTATAACATTCCAAATTGAAAATTTAGGATGTTACAGAGCAAGTGCCTTGGTGTGAGATACTGCAACTGCTTCCCGATAAATTTGTTAGAATGGATGGTGATGATGCTCATCGGCCCCGGCATGCATAGTAGGATGCTATCATGAATTTTGCCAATGCTGGGCGGCCAAGGATCCCATTATATGGCAATGGAATCTTGATGATGTTGAAGAGAATTGATGTAGGGTAGGAACCCTAGGGGACGATCTTTCACGAAAGGAGCGGATCCCGTGGAGAACACAAAGAACATGAGGAGGGAAACAAGGGAAATCACCAGGGGAAAACACAAGAGGAACACTCAACTAACAAGAACAAGTCTCAAAAGTGCTAGATCCTCGGATACATGGAATGATACATGGTACATGATCAACGAGGGACGATACAATGGTAACGATCTTCTCTATGAGGAGGCCTTGAGTTCTTCCCTAAAAAGGGGTCTTGAATCCGCTTGGGGATCTTCTCCGGTGGAGGCTCGAATCTCCATGGAGAAGGTAACCAAGCGGATGACAAAAGCTCTCACACAAACATGAGCTAATCCTTTGCTAACCCTAGCTAGAAGGAATAGGTGGAGTGTATATAGTCTTAGTGCAAAAGAGGGGGCAAAGGGGTACATGGGCTGCGGCCCAACACGCATCAGCGCACGGGCGTCGGACGTCCGGGGGTCACCGGTCGTCCGCAGGCTAGCGAGGGTCCGGACGTCCGGTGCCTGTCGGACGTCCGTAGTTTCGGCTCGGGTGGTCTTCGGTCAGACATCCGGTCGGGTCGGCTGTCCGTTGGGCCTCAGATGTCCGTGGGTTTTGGCTCGGAAGTGGGAGCATCGGTCGTCCAGAAGGGGTCAGACGTTCGGAGCCTGGAGGTCATCGGACGTCCGGTGTTCGTCGGTCGTCCAGAGCCTGGGAACTTTGAGCAGTTCTTCTTCCTCATCTTCACGTCCATCTTCCTCTTCTTCTTCTCCTCGCTCCTTAGCTTCTCCAAGATACATGAGTATGCATAGAGTGTCCGTATGAGGTAGTATCCATGTCTCATGTGCATCAAAGTGGAAATCTGAGAGGAGTGATGTCACCTCAGTTTTGAGAGCTCTTGCACGTGCTCGTGTCATGGGTCCAAGAGGTGTCGTATGAGATGTAGTTGGGTCCATGGGGATGGCCTTGGGATGCTCCGCATCATCTCCCCTCCCTTGGGGAAGATCCATCCTCGGATCAAATTCTTCATCACCATGGAATGGAGAGAGATCTTTGACATTGAAGATGTCGCTCACGTTGTACTTGTCACGTGGGAGGTCAATCTTGTAAGTGTTGTCGTTGTATCATGCGAGCACCTTGAAAGGTCCATCCGCTCGTGGTCGAAGCTTGGACTTGCGTTCTTGTGGAAAGCGATCCTTGCGAAGGTGTAGCCACACGACATCACCAATGTTGAAGATCATAGGTTGCTTGTTAGAGTTGAGCTTGGTCGCAAGGCGTTGAACTTGGCGCTTGATGGTGTTTCTTGTATCTTCATGCACCTTCTTGAGATGGGTCACTCATGCACTTGCGTCCAAATTGATGTGCTCTTGGAGAGGTAGAGGAAGAATGTCCAATGGTGACAATGGGTTGAATCCGTAGATGACCTCAAAGGGTGACTTGTCGGTTGCTGAGTGTCTTGCCCGGTTGTAGGCGAACTCGGCGATAGGTAGGCACTCCTCCCACTCCTTGATGTTCTTCTTGATGAGTACACGAAGTAGATCGGAGAGTGTGCAGTTGGTCACCTCTGTTTGGCCGTCGGTTTGAGGGTGGTAAGCCGTGGAGAAGAGTAGCTTGATTCCGAGCTTGGCGCATATGGTCTTCCAAAAGAAGCTTAGGAACTTCACGTCGCGGTCTAAGACGATCGTCTTTGGCACTCCATGTAGACGCAATATTTCCCTACAAAATAGATTAGCAACATGTGAAGCATCGTCTATCTTGTTGCAAGGAATCAAATGTGCCATTTTTGAGAAACGGTCCACAACGACAAATACGGAATCCATCCCATTTCGAGTCCTAGGCAAACCAAGTACAAAGTCCATGCTAATGTCTTCCCATGGTTGATATGGAATTGGTAGGGGCATACAAAGGCCGTGGGCTTGAGCTTTGGACTTAGCTTTGCGACATGTAGAGCATCGGTTGGTGAAGCGGTTGACGTCGCGAAACACCTTGGGCCAAAAGTAGTTCTTCGAGAGCGTGCCGAACGTCTTGTCTCATCCAAAATGTCCCATTAAGCCTCCTCCATGAGATTCCTGCAAAAGCAACAAACGAAGAGAAGACTTGGGGATGCAAAGTTTGTTAGCTCTCATAAGATACCCATCTTTGATGTAATAGCGTTCCCAAAAGTTGTGCGACAAACACTTGTCATATGGAGTAGCAAAAGTAGGATCATGCTCATACAAGTCTTTGATATCCTCAAAACCAATGCCATCCAATTCAAGTTGATTCACTAGCATGCATATGGGAGAAAGGGAATCCGCTACAATGTTTTCCTTACCCTTAATGTACTTGATGACATAAGGAAAAGACTCAATAAATTCACTCCATTTAGCATGACGCTTGTTCAACTTGGTTTGTCCCTTAAGATACTTGAGAGTCTCATGATCGGTATGAATGATAAACTCATGGGGATGAAGGTAATGTTCCCATTCATCCAAGACTCGCACTAAAGCATATAACTCTTTGTCATAGACTCGCACTAAAGCATATAACTCTTTGTCATAGATGGGGACGAAGGTAATGTTCCCATTCATCCATTCATCCAAGTTTCTCACTAAAGTAAGCTATGGGGCGCTTCTCTTGTGTTAACACACCTCCTATGCCATTACCGCTAGCATCGCAATGAATCACAAAAGGCTTGCCGAAGTTGGGTAAAGCTAGCATGGGAGAATGAGTAAGCAAATTCTTAAACTCATTGAATGCGGTATCTTTGGATGGTCCCCAAATAAAAGTCGCATTCTTCTTGCTCAAAGCATGCAAAGGCGAAGCAATGGTACTAAAATCCTTCACAAAGCGATGATAGAAACCCGCAAGGCCAAGAAAACTACGCACTTGATGCAAATTGGTTGGTTGTGGCCAAGTCTTTATAGTCTTGATCTTGTACTCATCAACATGAACACCCTTAGAGGAAACAAAAAAACCCAAGAAACCGAGCTTGTCAACGCCAAAAAGGTATTTCTCCATATTAGCATAGAGGTGCTCTTTTTGAAGAGTTTGCAAAATGGTTCGAACATGGGTGACATGATCTCTAAGAGATTTGCTATAAACAAGGATATCATCAAAGTAGACCACAACAAATATACCAATGTAAGTGCGAAAGACATGATTCATAAGACGCATAAAAGTACTCGGTGCTTCCGAAAGACCCATAGGCATGACTAAGCACTCATACAAACCAAACTTGGTTTTGAAAGCAGTTTTCCATTCATCACCCTCTTATATGCGGATTTGGTAGTAACCACTCTTAAGATCAATTTTGGAAAATATAGTGGCACCACTAAGTTCATCAAGCATATCGTCAAGGCGTGGAATGGGATACCTATAGCGAATGGTGATAGCATTAATGGGTCTACAATCAGAGCACATGCGAAAGCTACCATCTCATTTTGGCACAAGAATGACCGGGAAGGCACAAGGGCTCAAACTTTCACGCACATGTCCATGGTCTATAAGATGCTTTACTTGGCTTTGTATTTCTTTGGTTTCTTCGGGGTTGACACGATAGGGAGCTTTGTTCGAAAGCGGTGCTCTGGGGATGGAATCGATGCGGTGCTCAATGCCTCGTAGTGGAGGTAGTCTCGGAGGTAGCTCGTCGGGGAAAACGTCGTGAAATTCCTGCAAAAGAGAAGACAACAATAGAGGAGGAGTGTGAGAAGTGTTAGTTTGTCGTGCATTGTCTTTCCACACGAGGACTTAGTGTAGGACATTAGATGTGTTCTCACACACTCCTCTTATCTCACTTTTGGTGGCAAATAGGATTAGGTTCTTCTTTTCGCTCATCGTGGAGGTGTTCGATTTGGTCTTGTGGCACTCACTCTCTTTTTGGTGGCTCGCTCTCTCACTATGATCTCCAAGATGGGTGGCTTGCTTATCAGCGACAACTTGGCTGGGAGACATGGGATGAAGTACATACTCCTTGCCCTTCATCTTGAAGATGTAGTGGTTCGTTCAGTCATTGTGGATGACTCCTCTATCAAATTGCCATGGGCGTCCAAGGAGAAGATGGCAAACGGTCATTGGAATGACGTCGCACTCCAAGGTGTCTTCGTAGGCGCCAATTTTCAAGGAGACTTGTACTCGGTGCTCGACTTGGATGGTGCCAGAGTTTCTAATCCATTGCACTTTGTATGGATGTGGATGCTTCATCTTGGGCAATTGGAGCTTGGAGAAAAGTTCTTCACTTGCGAGATTATGACAACTCCCTCCATCGATGATGACCTTGACAGATCTTCCATTGATGACGGCCTTGGTGTGGAATATGTGGCATCTTTGGTCTTCTTCTTGGTGATGTTGGAGAGTCAAGACCTTGGAGACAACAAGCGCCGGGCTTGAATCTTCATCGCAAAATATTTGTTCTTCTTCGTCATTCACTTGGCGGTGCATGGCGACTTGCTCAAGGGCTTCCATTTCGCCTTCACTCATTGATTCATAAGTGCCATCGTCGTTGAGGATCATGGTTCGCTTGTTGGTGCATTCATAGGACTTGTGGCCTCGGCCTCTGCAAGTGAAACACTTGAAGGAACTCATCTTGACGGTCTCATCATTTGGAGTGGGTGATGATGAAGCTCTCGGCTTGAAGTTTCTCGTAGTAGGAGGATGACTTGGAGTTGACGAAGCTTTCTTGGAAATCTACTTGTCGATGGTGCTAGTAGAAGGCTTTGTAGTCGGAGTTGGAGTCGTTGAAGCTTGGTTGTTGGAGAAGTCGTAGGACTTGGATGAGTACTTGGCATACTTGAAATCATCTTGCACTTGGCGCTCCGCTTTGGTAGCTTGATGCACTAGCTCGATGAGGTTCGAGTATGGTTGGAAGTCGGCGATCTTCTTGATAGGATGGTTGAGTCCATTCAAGAAACGTGCCGTTGTTTACTCATCGTCTTCCATGACATTGGCTCTTATCATGGCAATCTCCATCTCCTTGTAGTACTCTTCAACACTCTTGGTTCCTTGCTTGAGTAGTTGGAGTTTCTTGAAGAGGTCGCGGTTGTAGTAGGTAGGCACAAAGCATGCTCTCATGACACCCTTCATTCGCGCCTAAGTAGTGATGGGTGGTTCACCTCTTGCCTCTCAGTGCTCTATGACTTGTTCCCACCAAATGAGGACATAGTCTTGGAATTCAAGGGATGCCATTGCGATCTTCTTCTCTTCTTCATAGTTGTGCAAATGGAAAATCTTGTCAACCTTCAATGCCCATGATAGGTACTCTTCGGGGCCATTGCTTCCGTTGAACTTGGGTATGGTGAACTTGAGTTTGACGTAGCGTTGCTCTTCATTATGTTGGGGTCGGGGATGATGACGCCCATGTTGTAGGTGATTGTAAAGCTCGTGTCGCTCTTGGTGAGGAGGGTTGTCAACCTCATGTTGCTCTTGTCGTGGATGATTTCCATTGTCGTCATGCTCTTGATGAACTTGATGTTCTTGGAGAGCTTGTGGAGGATCTTGTCGAGCTCGAGGATGAGCTTGAGGAACTTGACGAGGCACGCGAGCTTGAAATCTCCGTTCTTGAATTTCTTTGTGAAATGCTTCTTCTTGTTCTCGATATTGTCGGCCTCGGTTGGCTACGACTCGACTTTAATCTTGGAGGGCTTGTTGCGCCGCAAGTGCTTGAGCTAAAAGGAGTTGTTGTTCTTGGTGTTGTGCCTCGGTATCTTGTGCAACTTGGTGTAGACACGCTCTCTCTTCCTCTTCATGTTGGTGTTGTCGTTGCCATTCTTGTGCTAGCGCAAAGACCACTTGAGTTTGACGATATTGGCGCTCTTGAGAGTCGGTGTCGCGTAGAGGATTGAGGCTTGCTTGACAATCATTGCGCGCAGCACAATGTAGAGTGTTCGATGTTGGTGTACTTGAGTCGGAGCAGGTGAAGTCGGAGTGGCAGCTTGAACGGCTCCTTCTTGAAGTGGAAGAAGAGCGGTTGAGCAACAAAGAACAAATCTCGTCCATTCTTGCGTCATTCTCTTGCTTGTGATCGTCGATCTTGTGGTCGAAATAGTCCCTTGTATGTTGCTCGGAGAGTCGCAAGTCAGCGGCGAGGTTGTAGATGTGTTCGCTCATAGCTTGTTGCTCTTGATGCAAAGCACGTTGTGCACCAAAGAGGTGACTCTTGGTGACGAAGGAGTTCATGTCGTCGTCTTGCTCCATGAAGAGTGGGTTGGTAGAAGTACTAGGCCTATCCATCATTGCAAGACAAATGTGAGTGGTAGAAAGAGAAGAACGAATACCAAATGTACCTTGACCGAAGTTGAAAGTGGATCGATGATCACTCCAATGTAGGATAAGGAAATAACACAATTGGTACTAGCTCTTGTCGGTTTCTCACACCTACACAAGTAAAAGCTTTTGGTGGAGCTTGGTTAGGATGGTGGCAGAAAATTTCATGCAATTGTAAGTGAGCTTCAATAATGTTGGAAAAGATTCGCAAGATGCAATGTAACAAGTAGACCAAGCATATAAGGTACACGGAAACACACACGCAAAAAGATGAGTGGGGTTGGGCAACCAAGGATGAGCCAAAATGTGGAGTCCACGAAAATGCTCTTGTTGCACAACACTAGAGAGACACTAGCACAATTGCACAATAGGCGGATACAAGAACTTGTGCACAACCTACTTAGCAAAAATGCAACAACTTCTATCCCAAGTATGCTTTATGCAAGGTGTTTCTATGATATGATCCAAGATGATCGAGTATGACAATCTTAATGTTGTATGATGCTATGGTTCTTGCTTAAAAGCTCTTTGCTTATCTTTCCTCTTTGCTTAAAAGCTTGTTTGGCTCTTTGATGATGGAGCTCTTTGCTTATGCTATGCTTGATGAACCAAGATAACAATTGTGTATGCGATGACAACTTTGTGACACAAGAGATGATACCAATATATGCAATAATGATGTATGTATGCTATGGGAAGTATGATCACTAATGTGCACAAGTCTCGTTGCCATCAATACTCAATGGCTAGTCTCGATGGGTAAGCAATGCAAAGGAGTAAGGCTATGATCGCTATCAATGTAATGGCAAGAGTGATATATCCAATACCAAGACGAGGTTACTGGTCTTGCTTACGGTATGGTGTCAAAGTGGTTTGTTGAATGCCAAGATGTAGTCGAGGTGGTCGTTGTTGATGACGCGTCCGTGGCGAAGATGAGCGGTGGTGATGTTGATGTCGAACCGTACCTAGATAGCCAAAACACAGAAGGATATGGAACCGCAACTCAAATTCTCAAAGCTCGAAGTGGCAACATGTGTCGGAGTGCGAAACGGTCCAAAATGATGGTGGTATGCAGAAGTGGTGATGGTGTATATTGGTAGGAGTGCGTTTGCGGAAACGTGGGGCAGTGGTGGTGACTAAAACTAAAAAAAATTCAGTTTCGTCAGGGTCAGTCAGAAGTCCGGGCTGGGCCGGTCGTCCGGTCGTCGGACGTCCGGGCTAGGCTGGTCGTCCGGTGCCTGGGTGAAATTTGGGCACAGGATGAACAGCTAGGGTTCGAGGTGGATATGGCGAAAATGGTCAAATCTCGAGGATTTCATGGATGGAAAGGGTGGGGAAAGGGGGGAAAAGCTAGATCCACTCAAAACAAAGCAAATCCACAGATCCAAACCAACAAAATCTCAACACACTAACAAAGCATAAAAAAATTTGGGGATATTTTTGTGGGGAAATTTACAACGAAAACAACAAAACAAGGCTAGAAACACAACGGGGAGGCTCCGAAATCGTGATCAACATGGCTCATGATACCAAGATAATGTAGTGTAGGAACCCTAGGGGCCGATCTTTCATGAAAGGAGCGGATCCCGTGAGGAACACGAAGAACACGAGGAGGGAAACGAGGGAAATCACCAGGGGGAAAGACAAGAGGAACACTCAACTAACAAGAACAAGTCTCAAAAGTGCTAGATCCTCGGATACATGGAACGATACACGGTACATGATCAACTAGGGATGATACAATGGTAACGGTCTTCTCTGTGAGGAGGTCTTGAGTTCTTCCCTAAAAAGAGGTCTTGAATCCGCTTGGGGGATCTTCTCCGGTGGAGGCTCGAATCTCCGTGTAGAAGGTAACCAAGTGGATGAGTAAAGCTCTCACACAAACATGAGCTAATCCTTTGCTAACCCGAGCTAGAAGGAATAGGCGGAGTATATATAGTCTTAGTGCAAAAGAGGGGGTGAAGGGGTACATGGGTTGCGGCCCAACACGCATTAGCGCACAGGCGTCGGACGTCCGGGGGTCACCGGTCGTCCGGAGGCTCGCTAGGGTCTGGACGTCCGGTGGATGTCGGACGTCCGTAGTTTCGGCTCGGGTGGTCTTCGGTCGGACGTCCGGTCGGGGTCGGACGTCCGGGCATCGGTCGTCCATTGGGCATCGGATGTCCCTAGGTTTTGACTCGGGAGTGGGAGCATCGGTCGTCCGGAGGGGGCCGGACGTCTGGAGCCTGGAGGTTGTCGGACGTCTAGTGTTCGTCGGTTGTCCGGAGCCTAGGAACTTTGAGCAGTTCTTCTTCTTCGTCTTCACGTACATCTTCCTCTTCTTCTTCTCCTTGCTCCTTAGCATCTCCAAGATACCCGAGTATGCTCAGAGTGTCCGTATGAGGTAGTAGCCATGTATCATGTGAATCGAAGTGGAAATCTGAAAGGAGTGATGTCACCTCGTTTTTGAGAGCTCTTGCACGTGCTCGTGTCATGGGTCCAAGAGGTGTCGTATGAGATGTAGTTGGGTCCATGGGGATGGCCTTGGGATGCTCCGCATCAAGAATCTTATCCGTCCTGTAGTTGAGTTCGCTACCAAATGTCACTGACAGAGTGACCTTGCCCTTCGGTTCTCTCCTTCTTGGATTGATCCCTTGGAACATGCCACTCTTCTTCAAATAATCATCAGAAATCTATAGCTTCTTTATCACATCACATGACATCTAGTTGAGACCAGCCCCACTGTAAACCAACATTTCTAGCACTTTAACTTTGTGGATTGTTGGTGAAACCAACAATGACAAGCACCCGACCACTGTTTGCGCGGACCTGGGTGATCCTCAACATAAAAAATGATGGGATGTTGGACCATCTCAATGGCTTTGGTGCGTCAATTGTAGATTCTTCCATATTGACTTCATACACCCACCGCTTGAGTTGGTGGTGAGAAGAGTGCAAAGATGCACCTTCATCAACGCACATTGCTTTTGTGGCTTTCTGGAACTCCTATTCACTGGACTCATCATCATCCTCTTCGTCCTCATCATCATCCTATTCTTTCTGGTCTCGGCCTCTAACAGGCTTCCCCTTCTGCTTGTTGGCCTTGTCATGGTGACCTCCTCGGCCCCCACATTTCTTGCCGGACCCACTTGCACCTTCAGCCTTCTCCTTATCTCTTTTCTTGTATTCTAATTTTTTCTTCTTGACAAGCTACTCAACTTGTTGGCACTCTCGGAGGTCATGGCTCCTGGTGCAGTGGATCTTGCCATATTGCTTCCCGGAGCCCCCGGTCTTGTCAACAACCACCATGGCTTGGCACAAGGAAAATCCGGCAACCTCCTTGTCAAAGCTCTCAGCCTTAGCCTTCTTGGATGGACCACTATTGTCGATCCCTCTACATCGAGCAGAACTTTTCCCTTGCGCTTCCTATTGCGCTTGCGGCCCTCCTTCTTCGGGGTGGTGGCAGCATCGTCATCTTCTGGATCAACCTCTATGCCAGTATCTTCCCTGGGAAGTCTCCTCCCCTCCTCAACACGTGCACATTTGTCAGCCAGAGCATAGTGCTCAGCAACATCCATCACCTTGTTCGTGGCCATCTCTTCCCACATCTTGCATTTCCTCACATTCTGATGAAACGTAACAATGATTGCTGCAGGGTGGATAATGGGAATGTTACGCTGCACATGGCTAAATCTCTGCATATACTTGCGGACCGGCTCATCTTCTTTCTGTGGAATCAACTACAGATCAGTTTCTTGACCTGGGACCTTATGGCCTCCGGTAAACACGTCTACAAACTTGTGACATAGATCTGCCTAACAGGAGACAGAGTCTTCCGGCAAATTCATCAACCACGACCTGAAGTTGGGTTTGAGATCCAACAGGAAGTAGTTGGCGAAAATCTTGTCATCATGAGCCCCAGTAGCTTGCACCGCAATGGTGTAGATGCTTAGGAACTCTGATGGGTGTATCTTGCTGTCCTACTGCTCCGACACTTCTGGCTTGAAGTTTTGGGAATTGAGCCACTGGACTTGCCGCAGCTCTCAGATAAACGCTGGACAACCTACCTCGTAAGGTAAATCGCCAGGTTACCTTGGTGAAGGCTCATCTACAGCAGGCCCAGCATGCCTATCAGATTGATGGTGTGCTTCCCATCGCCTTTAGATAATGGTACATGCATCTTCTCCGCACCGTTCCTGGGGAACTTGGTACTGGTCACGGGGACCTCGCGGATTGGACGACACCATGGACATGTCATCATGGGCGTCCACCCACTAGCTTTGCCACTAATGTTGTTGTTGCCATGGAGGGGACTGCACTATGCTGCACCGCCTCTAGTCCTCTCTCTAGCAGCGTGCACCGGGGTGGTGGGCTGCTACCATGAAGGTCCCGCCCCATGCGGTTTGTCGTTGTTGGTGAAGCCAACAAGACTCTAGATGGTGACACTTCACTCCTCCATATTCTTCGCACCAAGAGGAAACTCCAGAAGTAACTGAGCATGCACCAGTGCTTCTTCTAGCGTGGATGGCATGGAAAGGTGCAAGGAATGAGAGGTGTTCTTGCTTCCGACTGATCTGGAAGTAGTCCCGTCTCGAACCTGCGACCTTGGCTGGTTGTCGCCAGTGCTCTGGCATGCATGTTGGTCTTGCGTATCTTGAGGATGATCCGCAGGATCCTTGCTGTGGGGACGCTCAGAGCCGCTGACACCATCACTACAGGAATCAACTACTTTGCCGTCTGCCACGGCGGACGCCAAAGGCATGAACGGCGGACGGCAAAAGGCTTCGGCAAAGTAGGCTACGTTAAACAGCTACTTTGCCGTCTGCTTCCTGGCGGCTGACAGCAAAGGCCCTTTGCCGTCTGCTGCAGACGGCAAAGAGAGCGGACGGCAATAATTGCGCTGTCAGTCCATTAAGTGGCTAACGGCAGGCCTTTGCTGTCCGCCGCTGACGGCAAAATTTCAAGTGTCTTTGTCATCCGCCGTATGATGTCATCTACACGTCACTACATGGTAGGTTCTTTGCCGTCTGCCACTGATGGCAAAGTGCAGGTTCTTTGCCGTCCGCCACTGATGGCAAAGTCTTTGCCGTCTGCCATTGTAGGCAAACTGACCAAATGGGTCAGCTCCCAGGAAGCACAGCTAGATGCCATGTGTCTTCTTTGCCGTCCGCGGCAGACGGCAAAGAGCCCGTTGCCGTCGGTGGCAGACGGCAAAGAGCCTGCATATTGGCTCTTTTATCTGTTTTTTCTTAAATCCAACAATTTTCATCACAAATATATATGACATATATAGATATATTTCAAAAGGCCATTACAGAGCAAACATATAAGATATCCAACACATAACTTCATCATCCAACCATATATATTACATGCATAGTTCCATCATACATAACAAGTTCAACACAGAGGCATCCAACCATATATATTACAATAGTTTCATCCAACGATACATGCATAGTTCAACGATACAAAAGAAACAGAAAAAGGGATAAGGAGCACTCCATCTATGCAAGCTTTCGTCAAGTGAATGAAATATGCAAAATGAAAAATAAGAAAGTTAGAACAAGAAGAGTAGAACAAGAAGAAGAGTAGAACAAGAAGAAGACTAGAATAAGAAGAGTAGAACAAGAAGAAGACTAGAACAAGAAGATTATGTCATTTATGAGCTAACTTACGTGAAATGGATCATATATGAGCTAACTAAGTTGAAATGGGTCGTTTATGAGCTAGCTAAGGTGAAATGGATCATTTATGAGCTAACTTAGTTGAAATGGGTCGTTTATGAGCTAACTAAGGTCAAATGGATCGTTTTTGAGGTAACTAAGGTGAAATGGATCGTTTTTTAGCTATCTTAGGTTAAATGGATTATTTATGAGCTAATTTAGTTGAAATGGATCTTTTTGAGCTAACTTAGGTGAAATGGATCATTTAAGAGCTAATTTAGGTGAAATGGATCGTTTTTTAGCTAACTTGGTGAAATGGATCGTTTATGAGCTAAATTAGTTGAAATGGATCGTTTATGAGATAACCTAGGTAAGATGGGTCATTTTGGAGTTAACCTAGGTGAAATGGGTCATTTTAAAGCTAACGTAGGTAAAATGGATCATTTAGGAGCTAATCTAGGTAAAATGGGTCGTGTTTGAGCTAACTTGGATGAACTGGATCATTTATAAGCTAACCTAGGTAAAATGGGTCATTTTAGAGCTAACTTAGGTAAAATGAATCGTCTATGAGCTAACTAAGCTAATTATGCAATTTTTGACATAAGTAAGCTAAGTACAGATCGTTTTAGAGCTAACTTAGGTAAAATGGATGGTTTTGGAGGTCAGTAAGCTTATTGAGTCATTTTGGAGGAGAAGAAGCTAAGTCTAGGTCATTATGGTAAGCATTGGAGGAAATAAAGCTAAGTCTAGGTCTTTATGCATGTGTTAAGCAAAACACTAGATAAACTTACCAAGATCCAGGAGGTGTAGGAGTGGGGTGGCTCGTGTCGGTAGCTGGAGAAGGATCGTGCGATGCTTGTTTGGAGTTACGCTGCACCAAAGATCATTTCCAATGTCTTGTTAGCATGATGACACTCAAATGTTAAGACTAGCAAGTAATGTCCATTCAAATAAAACTCACCGTGGTCCCAGGAGCAATCACTGGCATCGGCGGAGCGGTCTGACCTGTCTTCTCGCACACAGACTGCACATTTGGTTTTGACGACTCAGTCATACTAGTTAGTAATGAGACAAACACTACATGAATGTTTTGGCTAATCTGCAGAAGAAACTTACCACAAGGAGCTCGTACATGGCCCTTGCCTGCATGTCATTCCGTGCCCTCTCCTCCTCCATCATGTTTGTCGTCCTCTCCTCCAACTCCCGCTGCCTCTCCGCCGCCTCCGCCAGAAGTTTCTCCGTTCTATCTCTCTCACTCTGTATAGCAGCCTGCAACACCACTCACATGACCATTTGTAATCATTGATGGAAGCGCACACAATGTAATGGAGAAAGATAACTGAGTACGTATCACTAACCTTGATGGCGAGTTGCACTGGCCGTTCACGAGGCCTTATCTCAGGAGCGGAGCTCGACTAGCGCGCCTTGATCTCCGGGAGAGTGCTAGGACAACGGATAAGTCCATCTCCAATGGGTATGGAGCCATGGGACCTCCCGCCACCAGATATCATCAACAGCTCTGGATCAATGGGACCCTGGCTCGGGTTAAAGTCCTCCCCTTTCCTCGCCTTCCCCTCATCTCTATATCTCACGAGCTTGTTGTGGGAGGAGATGTTGGTGAAGTTGTTTGCATCGTCGAGGTCAGACTAAGAGAAAGCATTGACTTTCTTGAAAGAGGCAGTGTGGGCCATGGCATACAGGTCGTACACCTCTGGCACCTTATCCGCCTTATTGTAGCGTGCCTGAAAGAGAGAAACAATGAAAATTAGTAATTAAAGTGCTCAAGCTAGCGTGATGAATGAATTGCATGAATCATGAAGCAAACCACATACCCAGTTGCGCCCGAACTGATATAAGTTGGAGCTGCCTTGATGGTGTGGCACACCTTCCATTTGGGCACGTTTGTCCTTGGCCTCGTTGTGGAGGGCTAGCCATTGTTTTGAGCACCACTCATCGACCAACACCTCCCAACAATCCATCCGATCCGCACACCATCTCGGAGGCACCTAAGTTAGCAAATAGAAACTTGAGCGCTACGGCTAAGAATTACTAAATGAAGGAACTTAAGTAGAGAAGGCCTTAAGAATTACCTTCATGTACTGCTCCTACTCAGGAACTTATCGCGGCACGCCGGCTTGGTCTTCTTGATACCACGAAAGGCGTAGTAGTCTCGAACAGCCTGCACCCGAGCCTCATGCCGTAAGTTCTGGAGTAGGCGCTTGCAGATGTTCTCGATAACATGTGCCGCGTCCTCCTCGTATCCCTCCTCACACCTGTAGAATGTCTGGAATCAAATGATACAATATTGATTAGTACAATTAATAACTAGCTATGATGGTGGTCCCAACCCCTTCAGCATGACAAGGCCAACACATTAGTTATTTGAAAAAACGTGAATGCACAAGGTACAAAAATATTAAATGCACTTACGTACCTCTCCCCATCAGGGAAAATCAACCACCTTTGCTCGCGGGTCACCAGCAAGGACGGGAGCCGTGTAGCACCACGCTGGTAGACGGTGCCCCCCTCCTCCTCAAGATCAGTTGGCTCCCCGCCATCATCAGCATGGCCACTCGGCTCCTCGGGCTGATCTGGCTAGGTACCCCATCCGAACGTGTGCTCCTCCGGGGTCACGTGGGCCGAACTCTCGTGGGCCGAAGGCCAGTCGACCCTAGGCTCATGGGCCCAAGACCCGTGGACCGGAGGCTCGTGGACCGGAGTCCGTGTAGCCTCCTCCCCGGTCGAGTCCACCCTAGTAGTCACGTGCTCGGGTGAAACAGCTGGGGGTGGCGGCGAGGAAGGCGCCATAGCAGTCACCCTACCTCCTCTCCCATGACCATGTGCCCCACCTCATCTCTTCCTACCTCGTTCCCTGCTGGGCACCGCGGTCGACGAACAAGGGCCCGGCGGTGTGGCCATACTGTCCGGCAACGCTCGGCGGAGAGGTGCGTCTGGAATGGAAGACCTCAGACCACGCTCCCGACCAGCGCCCACCATCTTTCAACACCTGCCATGACAAACAGTAAACGAAATTAGTACAACATAAAAAAAGACCGACATGAATAATAATATGTGTATCACTTAAGTGTATCATCATCAAGTACAACATAAAAAAATGTAATACCTGACACTACTAATAATCTCGATCAGTATCATCAATAAATGCATAATCATCATCATCACTATAATCAATGACGGGCTCATAGGGTTCATTGGCATCAACATGTGCAAGGCCACCTTGACGTAATCGGTCAAGCATTGACAGGTCATCCGCAGCAGTAACCTCTTCTTGTTCCGGCTCTTCTTGTTCCTCCTCTGGGGTGATGTCGGATTCATTGTCGCTGTCTACTTCAATGTTTTGGGGTGAAGTATAGCGGTTCTTGAAACGCTTTTTGGAAAGACGTGTCTCTTGGAAGAATTCTCCTTCATATGTGTCTGGGTTAATGTGAGGTTCATAATCCTCTTCCTTTGGGGGAGAAAGTCTAGCACGTGGCGGCACTTCATAAACGACATCCCAACCTTTCAGATTTGGATTAGTTTGGCAGGCCCACGGTAGATAGAATACTTGGGTCGCCTGTTGAGCCATAATATAGACATCAGGAACATCTAAATGAGTGCTTTGGTTGATTTCAACTAGACCTACATGTTCATTAGTCCTTCTAGTCTCCTTCGACTGAAACCAACAAAATTTGAAGACTACGACATTCGGTGGGTTTTCACCATAGAACAGAAGTTCATAAATTGCTTCAATTCTCCCATAATACTCGGTACCTCCTTCGCCGGTAGCAGGTACACAACAATTTGTTGACTTTCGGTCGGCCATAGATAGCTCTTTGCCATAGGTACGAAAGCGATACCCGTTGATGTCGTACTTGTCAAATGAACGGACCTTATAGTCAAAACCATTAGCGACTTGTCTCAATTCGGCGTCCATAGACTCTGAATTGGCCTACAAGTTTAATATGAAAGGATTGTTGCATTATGCACAAATTAGCGAATGAAATGAAATTGTCTAATAGAAATTACCGTTTGTTTGAACCAAGAGATGAAACCGGGATAGCCACCTCCTTGCTTTGCGAGAAGCTCATACTCTTCGACGGAATCCTTTTGGATCTCCGCTCCATTCGAGAATATGGCGACGTATCGACTGTATGACATATCCAGGAATAAGAGTAGTTCAAAGGAAATAGAAGTTGCGAAACAATGTACCGAGAACTTACTCGATGTACGGCCGCACTTCTATCAGGTTGTTGAAGATATACAACGAAATGGTCCACCATTCTTCATTATCCAAAGATACTGGATGTGAAACACTAGCTGGTGCGAGATTCCCTTTGAATAGGCTGAGGTTGGATCCACCCTTTTTAGGCTCGTCAGCATTGTACCGAGGCTTCGGATTATGCAAATGACCATTTTTGGCTTCGTAGTGCGCTGTTACGAAGTTTGCCGCCTCCTCTGTGATGCATGCCTCAGCCACCGATGCTTCAATTCTATGTTTATTTTTACATTTTTCTCGAAGCGTCTTCTGCATCATCTCAGTTGGGTAGCACCAACGATTTTGCACGGGCCCCCCCAATCTTGCCTCGGTCGGGAGATGCAAAATCAAATGCTGCATTGGATTAAAGAAGCCCGGTGGAAAGATCTTCTCTAACTTGCAGATCAACTCCGGCGCCAACTCTTCCATTTCTTCTAGCACGCCAGGCGATAGTTCTTTCGCACAAAGAACACGGAAGAAATAGCTGAGTTCTGCCAGTACTAGCCATTCATCCTCAGGGATGAAGCCACGCAACATCACCGGCATTACCCGCTCAATCCATATGTGCCAATCATGACTCTTGAGACCAAATATCTTCAGTTTATCAAGATTCGCTCCCCTCTTTAGATTCGCTGCATACCCATCGGGGAACATCAACTGCTGTTGCACCCACAAGAGAATTTCCCTCATAGCTGGCCTTCCAAGATTGAACCATGCCTTTGGCTTCGTCCAGTTCTGCTTTCCTTTCGGTTCTTTCATGTTTTGTAACGGCCTATCACATAGCGCCTCCAGATCGACTCTAGCCTTAGTATTATCCTTTGACTTCCCATCTATGCCGAACAATGTACCAAAAAGTGCCTCGGCGATATTCTTCTCAGTGTGCATCACGTCGATGTTGTGTGGGCAAAGGAGGTCTTTGAAGTAAGGCAGATCCCATAAGCATGTTTTGTGAGTCCACGCGTGCTTAGTATTATACCCCTTGAAGTACCCTGGACGTTGTGGATCTGGCTCGAGAGTGTTTAACTGATCCAGGGTCTGTTGGCCTGTCAATGCAGGTGGTGCAGAGTTTTTGACAACTCTACCCCTGATGAAGTTCTTCTTGTCTTTCCTGAACTTATGGCGAGGATCCAGGAACTGTCTATGCATGTCGAAGCAAGAAAACTTGCGACCGGCCTGAAGCCAACGAAACTCAAGAGCTCCCTTGCATGTGGGGCACGGGAACCTTCCATGCACACACCAGCCAACGAATAGCGCATACGCCGGCAAGTCATGCGTCGAGTACATGTACCAGACACGCATTATGAAGTTCCGTTTGCTAAAGGCGTCGTATGTCTTGAACCCATTATCCCAGGCTTCTTGCAATTCGTCCTTAAGCGGCTGCATGTACACATTCATATTTTTGCCCGGATAGTTGGGTCCTGGAATTATCAACGTCAGGAAAATGTTCTTTCTTTGCATAATCTGTCCGGGGGGGAGATTGAGTGGAAAGACAAATACGGGCCAACAACTGTATTGGGCTGCCGTCATACCAAACACACTGAACCCATCCGTGCTGATGCCGACTCGAGGATGCCTCGGATCTGCCGCTTTGTCAGCATGTAATTCATCAAACTTTTTCCACGCAACACCATCCGATGTGTGTACCATCATCAGATTCCCATCTGCATCTAGTTCGGTTCTTTTGCCTGTTTTGTGCCATGTCATCTGTCTGGCCGTCTCTTCGACCATGAAAAGACATTGAAGTCTTGGTACGATTAGCATATACCGAAGAACACTAAGGGGGATTTTGGTCTGTGTCTTCTCACCCATACCGTTGTCTACCACAATATACCTGGAAGACTTGCAAATGGGACAATAGTTCAAGTCCGCATAGTCAAGCCTAAATAAGGCACATCCTTTCTCACAGGCATGTATCTTCTCATAGGGCATCTTCAGTGCACGGAGGATTTTGTCCGACTGGTACAGGTTTGCAGGCATTACATGGCCTTTGGGTAGAAAGCATCCAAATACTGTCATAATTGCGTCATAGCATTCTCTGCCCAAGTTGAACTGAGCCTTCAGAGCCATTACTTGTGAGATGGCATCCAACTGACAAAGCTCAGTGTGCTCGTGGAGCGGACATTTCGAAGACTCCAACATTTCATTGAAGGCCTTTGCAGATTCCTCCATCTCCTCGTCCGAATCCCGAGCATCATCATAGCCTTGCACCATGTTTTCCATCCCGGTACCATGCTCGTCGGTGCGACGACGATCCACCTCAGCTCGGTCACGTTGGGCAGACTCACCATGAAATGTCCACACCGTATAATCGGGCGTAAAACCACTCTTCTGCAGGTGTTTGCCCATTTCAGCCTCTGTCTTCTTTTCCCAATTGCCGCACCGGAAACAGGGGCACCAGGTTTTCTTTTGGCCATTTGCAAATGCGGCTTGCACAAACCCCTTAGTTTTTGTGAACCATTCAGCGCTCCATTTGTTCTGACCAGTGTGACCGGTATACATCCAAGCACGGTCACTCATCTTGACTTTCAGAGCTACTGGACACACAACAATTATATATGTAATTCACCATGTATATATTCATCAGTTGATCTACTTTGTCAATTTTATTACGTCCATGCAACCTACACTCTAATAGGTAATGATAGGTCCTAATCCCACCCGTGTATGTGTAGATTGGGTTCATTTTCCCATGCTATGCTCCGGATCCGACGCAAAATTTCGGCAGCACCTCCCCGCTTTTCTCCTGATACACGTCTCTGCAATAAACAGAGAGGATGTGTACCCGGAGAACAACAGGGGAGGCACTGACGAAATATATGCGTCGGATCCGGAGCAAAGCATATGGGAAAACGAACCCAATCTACACATACTCGGGCTGTCCATGGATAGCGTTGGACAATTCGAAAGAATCAAGGTTATAAATATGCAAATGCATGCATATTTATAACTATGACGCTTTCGAACGGGAGACACATATTGGTTACGCATACTGATGATTCAAGACACATATATAGCTAGCTATCAAGTTTCATCGGAATAGATGAAATAATTAATGGGGGAGGAGGACTTGTCATTTGTGCTCACCCATGAACGAAGGGGCAGAGCTCGTCAAACGCACGGCGAGGTCGTCGAACACCAAACCTCGCAGCGATGAAACAACTGCACATTTAAAACTACACGATCAACACAATTATATATGATGTTTTTCATAACAAAATCGAAAAATATATGACCTAACTAATAATTCACAAATATATGACCCCGTCGGCCTCTAGAAGGCCAAAGAACACCTTTTAGGAGGTGTCGGTGGTCGGGGTGTCCTGTCGGTGTCGGGGTGCCGTGTCGAGGTCGGGGTGCTGTTTCGGGGTTGGGGGGTCGGGGTGTCGTGTCGATGTCGGGGTAGTGCCGTGTCGGTGTCGGGGTGTTGTTTCGGGGTCGGGGTGTGGTGTCGGGGTCAGGGTGTCGGGTCAGGCTCGGGGTCGGGGTGTCGTGTCAGGCTCGGGGGGTCGGGGTGTCGGGGTCGGGGTCGGGGTGTCGGGTTAGGCTTGTGGGGTCGGGGTGTCGGGGTCGGGGTCGGGGTCGGGGTCGGGGTCTCGGGGTCGGGGTCGGGGTCTCGGGGTCGGGGTGTCGTGGTCGGGGTCGGGGTGTCGGGTCAGGCTTGGGGGGTCGGGGTGTCGAGGTCGGGGTCGGGGTGTCGGGGTCGGGGTGTCGGGGTCGGGGTCGGGGTGTCGGGTCAGGCTTGGGGAGTCGGGGTGTCGGGGTCGGGGTCGGGGTGTCGGGGTCGGGGTGTCGGGGTCGGGGTCAGAGTCGGGGTCGAGGTCGGGGTGTCGTGGTCGGGTCGGGGTCTCGGGGTCGGGGTGTCGTGTCGGGGTGCCGGGTACCGTGTCGGGTCGGGTTTTTTTCCTTTTCTTCTTCTTCCTCTTTTTCCTTTTCTTCCTTTTTTCCTTCTTCTTCTTCTTCTTCTTCTTCTTCTTCTTCTTCTTCCTCCTCCTTTCCTTTTTCCTCTTCTTCTTCTCCTCCTCTCCTCTTTTTTCTTCTTCTTTTCCTCTTCTTCTTTTTCTTCTCCTCCTCCTCTTCTTCTTCTTCTCCTGATCTCCTCTTTTTCTCTTTTTCTTCTTTCCTAAAACTAAACTAAACCTAAACCTAAAACTAAAAAAACAGAAAAAGAAAAAAACTAAATCTAAACCTAAAACTAAACTAAAACTAAACCTATAAACCTAAAACTAAAACTAAATCTAAACTAAACATAAACCTAAAACTAAAAAACAGAAAAAAGGAAAAAAAAGGAAGAAGAGACTCACCTGCAGGGTGGAGGAGGGGGGCGGTGCGGCCTGGGCGGCGGAGGAGCGGGGCGGGGCGGCCTGGGGCGGCGGAGGAGGGGGGCGGGGCAGCCTGGGGCGGCGGCGCCAGGCCCGGCCAGGGCGGCAGGGCGCGGAGGTGCCGGGGCGCCGGGGCATGGCGGCGCCCAGACGGCAGGGCGGCGGGGGCGGCGGGGCGGGGGGCCGCCGGGGCGGGGGTGGCGCCGGGGCGGCGGCGGGGTGGTGGGGCGACGGGGCGGGGGGCGCTGGGGCGGCGGCGGCGGGGTGGTGCGACGGGGCTGGCGAGAGGTGGGAGAGAAAGAGAGAGAGAGGGGGTGTGGGGCGCGGCCCCGTTAACATTACGTGGGGCCCTCCCTCTTTGCCGTCCGCCACCCTTTGCCGTCCGCCTTCTTGCTCTTTGTCGTCCGCTTGCGGATGGCAAAGAGGGGGCCCGTTTGGTTTTTTTTGCAGCTCGTCAGTGGGGCCCCTCCCTCTTTGCCGTCCGCTAGCCGACGGCAAAGAATCTTTGCTGTCCACTAGCAGACGGCAAAGAACTGGCTGATGGCAAACTTGGTCTTTGCCATCAGCCAGTTCTTTGCCGTCCGCTTTTTGGAAGCTGATGGCAAAGAGTTTCTTTGCCGTCCGCTAGCGGACGGCAAAGAACTGGCAGATGGCAAAGTAGCTGATTCTAGTAGTGCATGGCGCTGCTCGTCGCGCGGGACCTGGGATGGCCGCGGCGTGGGCACCGGCATGGGCGTCGGCGTGGGCGTCTTGGAGTGCTCCTTGTTGTACTTGGAGTTCGCTGCACCACCTACCGGCAGTATGGCCCCGTCCCTGGTCCTGGTGGTATGCAGATTGTTGTTTTTGTTGCGGACGATATCGCTCGCCTGGCTATGATCTCTAGAACATCACGGAGGTTGCTCCTGGCCTCTGCCCCCACCGCTGCCGCTCGCGCCATCGCCCATGTTGTCACCCGTTTGCTAAGGCACTGGTGGCTTGGACATCAACAGACCGACCACCGTGGTGCCCTTCTTCTTGGGAGCCATGGGGCGTAGACGATAAAAAATCTAACATGCTAAATGATAACTCTAATTCGCACAAGCGATATCCCTACCTAGCCCGCCAAATATGTCGTTACTACAACCATCTATAGGATCATCGTGATCCCTTTGTGGTTCAACTAGAGGGATCGATGAGCACAAAGAGTAGAATTACAGAAAACACATGAGGTTTACCCAGGTTCGGGACGCTGAGAAGTGTAAAACCCTACTCCTGCTTTGTATATTGGATGTGTATATGTCCAATTACAAGGAGCGCACGTCCTGTCAAGGTGCTCAGAAGGTGTAGCCACGCGTGCAAATGGACAGGATTTCGACCTTTGTCAAGGTAGCCATGTGCCTCCTTTTATACATTAAGGGGTCACCATTGTGGCAAAATGGTAATAATACACTGTAAATAGGGGCTACAGTGCCAAATACCTAATCCTGGTGGGTTAGGACAAACACATTAAATGCACCGTCATGTGTCTTCTGGGTGGAGCTCCCCCGCAAGGATGGTGTAATACCCCAAGTGTCATGCTACAGTGACGTCGCACTTATGGTGCCATGTCATTAAGTTAACCAAGCCAAATTGCCACTACATAAAAATCAAATCATTTACAAATTAAAATAAAGTCAAATAATTACTTCTTCAATTAATTATACAAAATAGTTCATGACATTGCAAATAATCCAAAAGCAAGTATAAAACAAACCAACATTTTATAAAATATTTAGATGCCCTAAAACAATTAAAACAATTCCAAAGCATTATTTAAAATACTTTTCTAAATAATGAAAATTTCAAACTTTTTTAAATACCCCACCAAAACTTTTATGATAGTGCCTAAAATTGCAACACTAATTTTGGACCAAGTTCCATGTTTAATAAAAATCAAATGCTACTTAAATTAATAGTAATGTAGAGGAGAAATACAAAATAGAAAATAAAAATGGAGAATATCCTAATACTATTGGGGTCTGGGCCATAAGTGGCCATAGTGCCTCCGGCCCAGCCCACCGCCATCTCTCCTCCTACCTCCCGCTACAGGAGGCAAGGGATGGGCATGGAGGCAATCGTGGCCAAGCTGGCTGTCGTTGTAGGCGTCCCGCAGCATCCCCCGATGGTTAAGGCCCCACCCCACTGCCCCCTCAATCCTCTCCTAACCCTAGAGCTCCCTGACGGTGTCCGAGACTAGGGGGTACTCATCACGTCATCTCCCGACTAGGTGGATCGTGCCGAGGACCCCCATGGAGGTTCACTATTGGACCAGTTTGGACAGCCCATGACACATACAAGGAAGACTCCATAAGACTTGGTGCCCAAGCCAGGGACTCTTCTAAACCCTAGGCCTCTGGTGCATTATATAAATCGAGGCCAAGCTAGTCAATAGATCATCTCATATTCATTAGAACAATCTTGTGGTACACACATGTACCTTGTACTACACCCCATATGAATACAATAAAAAGCAGGAGGTAGGGTATTATCTCTTCGAGAGAGCCAGAACCTGGGTAAAATCATGTGTCCATGTTACCATCACTCCCAGATGCCTAGCTTAGGACCCCTACTACGAGATATGCCAAATATAGAACTGACATTGGTGGTTTCATTGAGAACCTGCTGGGTGATCTTTGTGGATGGATGGGATAATCAGGTAATATTTTTTTAGCTAGATCTGTTCAAATTATTTTCTTTGCAAAATCATTGTTGCCGTGTCGTACAACTTTGTCTGCAGACCAAGAATTTTCTACCAAAGGCGGGTATGCTGCCAGGCAGTATGTTGGATCCGGGCTGTGCAACGGCCACCATGAGCACATCTGACCCGTGGAGACATGCTACTTCCATACACCATGTGAGGTCCCACGAAGCACGCACATGCATGACGTAGTTTGGGCCTCGGAGTCCTAATTGATTTTCAAGTCGAGCATTGATATGGAGAAGCTATGACAAGTCCTCTAGTACTGCATGGATCCCGAGATCTGATTAGTAAATAGTGCTAGCTATCCTAGCCTTGCGAAGAGCCGCTGCTGACCAGGTTTATTTTTTCCATTTGTTCGTCTAGCGCATATAGCTAATTCATCAGAGAATATTTTCTGCGACCTCTTTTATTCCATGTTCGCAGGAATTTTTCTTTTCAGCGACGGTGCCTGTGTGTTGAATTTTCGATCTATTGGTCTCGAGCAATCCAAGCTGCCACCCCCCATGCGAGATCGACCTTATGAATTGTCTGAAACCTGTTGGGAGTGCTTGTATGTGACATCTGCGATCAGACGGATCCGAGCGGCCGCCTTCTGCATGCCCATCCTGAACCGTGATGAAATGACACATCAGTAATAAAAGGGAAGTCTAGGACTAGTACCTACTCTTCATTCCCTATGTTCATTTTCACTGATTCGATTTGATAGACTAATGCAAATGATTTCTATTAATGGTAGTATTGCTCCACTTACCTGCGTAAGATGAGAAGGGCTCAAATAGACTTTGCTTTAATGCATAATATTTTTCATGGGAATAGTGTAACTGCCAGCAACCTGCTTCCTTGTTTGCCATGAACTACCGAGTCTTATCCCTCCAAATTACTTTTAATGCATAATATTTTTTTCTTGGGAATTATTACTTCTTCCAGTGTTATTTCTGTACATAGGTTAGGTAATTTGTGAGTTCGTCTTTTGCCATGCTGGCACCGTGCTACATTGGTATCGTCGTTCTGCGCACTCTGAGCCGACGCCCCGTGTGTTTTGACAAACATTGACATGGTCGCCCCGTCGATCCGTCGAGAAGACGTCGACCTCACTACATCATCAGTCCACCTAGGCGATATCAACCGCGCCATGTCGCCACCAACGACATATACCGTTTTTTTGATATATTTGCACAAATTAATAATTCATGTTTTTTAAAAGGTACTATTATTATTATCAGCTTGTACCATTTTATGTGTACATGTAATCAGCTTTGACTGCGTCACGCGGTCGCCTCGGTGTGCCGACATTGTCGTCCCGTCTTCGTCGACAAAATTGTGTTGTTGTCGCATGCTACCCTGTGTCAACATCGACGTGCCGTCGCTTCATCAAACCAGTGTCTATGACGCCGACCAGTTTCGATGCGACGGCTGATGTGGGGGCTCCGGCGTCACCCGCCGACCAGCTCTGTCACATCGGCCGAGCTACGTCACCACTTTGAAGTGTCTAGCCCTTCGTCCGGGCACCTCGGGACTGGCTCGGAGGCTGGAACCTTGACTAGCCGCAAGTTTGCCCCACATCATCTACACCGAGCACATTCACCAGCTAAGTCGCTTTTATGCTCAACCTTTTGAAGATTCAATTTTTTGGTTCAACCAGGCATTAGATTTTCGTCTTAAACAAAACATTTTTTTGGTAAAAGCACTTCTCTTACCCAAGTTAACTCGGGGATCTTAAATTTATACGAGCCATTCTATAATAATTATTTTCTTCGTAGTTGTTGCGAAGTCTTTTTCTATCACTCCTTTTTTCGACGCGAGTGTGTGGTCAATAGTCGCGGAGCCTACTTTCTCTCTCAAAGACGCTCGAGTTGAGTTTGCTAACCTGGCCTAACGAGAAGTACCCCACCTGTGGGATAGGAGGTTGAAGCCGTAGGCTGACCCGCTTGAAGTCTTGAGATCAGATGTGTCATGTTAAAACACGACAGAAGCACAAATATTTTTAAGACCAATTTCGGATTGGCACAAAAAACTTGATTTAGTTCGGATGTAAAGTTTTTACTAAAGTTTTTTGGTTTTCCAAGCTTATGCCACTTTTATCTTATTTGTGTGTTTCCAACATAAGTCTTGTAGGACAATGCCGGACACCTTTAAAGCATCGGCAATATCAATGCGGGGTTGCAGCTAGAGCCGAACCCACCAAAAGTCAAGGTACTCCGAGGAGTCCTCGGCAAAACGTTCTCGGATATTGCTTTATATGCATCAGTTTTGAATTGTCTCTTCGGTCAATAGTTGGGTTGCTTGGCTCCTATGCTTGCCTCCTATGTTCCACTTTGTTCGGCTAGGCGTGCAAAGGGAGAACCACTGCGATTGTGCTTCCAGCTCGCATGGTTAAGTGCCTTAGTGGACAAAGCTAAAAATTGACTGTCACAATAAGCGTAAACTGGCCAGCGATCCGATGACTTTGTTTAACTCTAAGATTGATGGAGGTCACCATGTGTTAAACGACGGGCCCTTCATAACATTGGCCGAAGTGTTAACGGCTTGACCTCGGGTGTCGCCGAACACTAACTGGCCTCCCAACTTTAAGCTCATATGACTAAGTGAAAATTATAAAGCCCGCATATCTGATTGCCGTGTTTCCGCTAACACAACCGCCTCCAGGCACCGAGATGCCAGCTAAGGGTTGTCTTGTTGCCGTGGAAACACCCTGTGTAGCATCTACAAAAGGGTAGAAGCTGACGATGGGCCACTTTCAAATTATAAACGGTCGCAACGGAGTCAAAATAAACATATATCATCAGTGTTTGTATTCAGTATACAAGCGCTTCCTTCCATAATTATCTTTATAAAGCCATAAATATGCATCAATTTGATGTAAGATTTTGGCCAAGATGGGTTGCCTGGCTCCTGTGCTTACCCCTACGTTCCTGATCATTCGGCTGGGAGGTAAAGGGAGCACCACTGTGATTGTTACTATCGGGTCATCCGATGTAGCGGCCCGGCATCAAACGGTCAAGTCTAAGTGCTTCAGTGTCATCCCTGGATCGGTAATGCTCACACACACAATACTCGAAGGATTTATAACAGAGTAGCAATCACACACTTATTACATCGGATATCTCAAGAGAGAACTTATTACAATAAATATGGCTTAAGGCCATCTAATACGATAACAGCGGAAGGCTTGCAAGATAATGTGAGTCCATCAACTCCAACGGCATAGCTGAGTGCATGACAAACGACCTATCGCGTCTTACTCCTCGACTGAAAAGTCTGCAACATAATACGTTGTAGCACGAAAACGGGTCAGCAAGTGGAATATACTGGCAATGTAACACAATAGAGCAATGGATAGATAAATGCTATAACTACATGCATATATGGCTGGTGGAGGCTCTATGATTACATGGTTTTTGCTAAACGCTAATTTTTTCCTACAACAAAGGAATAAGTTTTTATTTGACTATCATGGTAGTTGAAACACTTGAGAATGGTACCCCCATCTCAATCCCAATTAAAAGTAATTATCAACCCAACAAATTAATTTAGAGTGATGAGATATAGTAGGATAATCCAAGTACTAGATACTCAAGTTGTCCATAACCTGGAACACGGCTAACCATGATTAGTTTGTACACTCTGCAGAGGTTTGCGCACTTTTCCCCACAAGACTCGATCTCCTTCGTTGGAATTCTCGCACTACACGATGTTTGAGAAATGGATGACCGAGACACAGTCTTTTAGAAGCATTAACTCTTTACTCCGGGTGGATAGTGACACCTACTTTCCCTCTACATCTGCTAGCCCACCACTGAAAGAGGTCACGCAACATACTCCACTATGCCAGATCTCATAATGGCTTGTGGCTGCACACGGAAGTTTCTAGCATGAATAATCTCATGATCCCATAATGGCTTGTGGCTGCACACGGAAGTTTCTAGCTCGGTAAATCCCGGGATCTCCTAGGACAACACTGGTATATCCCCAGGTTTCCAAAACAAGCAATCCACCCAGATGTGTATTAAAGTTGCCACCTTAAGTTGAACCATTAATTAACAATATCACATCTGTCATGGATCTCTCAAACCAAACCACGTCTACGAGCATAGCATAGCAATATAAGCATAACATAGATGTAACTCCCAGGGTTTGATAATAAAATAGGGCAATAGGTTCTACCTCATCATCTACTTCCCAATACCCACAACTTAATCACATCCTAATCATGCAATGTTTGGGGATTGAAACTAATGCATAAAAACTGGGTATGAAATAAGTATGATCAATGTGTTACTTGCCTTGTTGATGATCGGCAAATCCTAAAGACTCGTAGTAGCACGCTTCGCACTCTGGGTGTTCTATCGCAAACAAACAATAGAATACATAATCAATCAAGCAAAGATGCACGGGTAAATCTCAAATAAGAAGATCTAACCAGAAAGTTCAACTTAAGAACTCCTATTTGCAAAAAGAATCAAATCAAACCAAACAACGAAATTCAAACAGCGAAAGAAACAAGATCCGATTACTAATCTGGACTAAAGTCAAATTTTACAGTACCAAAATCTTGTTCAAGTTGTTTAAATAAAAAGAGGGTTTCAAGACAAAGATCCAGGCGCTTGAATCGCCTGATTCCGATAAACGAGCGAAAAGATATACTAGATCAAAAATTAGGGCAGAGATCGCGGTCGAAAATAATCGCGGAAAACCCTGGAAAAAGAAAAACTGACGAACAGGCTAACGAATGAATGTTCGCTGTCTGTGGCTAACGGGTGAACGGTGTTCGTTAAAACGAGCGTACGGACGAACATCCACAAAATAAGTAAGCCGACGGAAAACAGAATCAATCTAATAAGTTAAGCCAGAAACTAAAAGGAAGCCGGGGTTAACCGTGGAAAACTGAATGGTCAACAGCGAGATCCGATGCAGCGGCGGCGGCTCCAGCGATGGCGGGAGGAGGCGCAGAGGGAGGCGGGGCGCGGCGGTGGCAGCGGCAACAGTGGCAGTGTGGCGGCATTAGGGTTCGGGGGCAGCGCGCGGGGGGGCTGAGGCAGCGGGGTGGCCTGCGGGCGGCTTATAAGAGGGGGTCGGCCTGGGGAGTCCTGGCCGGTTACAGCCCAAAGTCGGTTTGACTTTTTTTATATATATATTCTGACGCACAGAAAAAAAAATACTAAACGGACTCCAAAAATCCTGAAATAAATTCCCCCCGTCCTCTAAAAATATGCCGGACAAGGAAAACATTTATTTGGGCCTATAATGCGATTTTTGAGAAACGCATATTTTTCCTAATTCGATTAAAATTGCAATAAAGTCCAAATAAAATTTGCAAATTGATTTTAATATTTTTTCCAATATTTCATTTATTTCGTAGAAGTCATATTATCTCCTCTCATATATTTTGATATGAAATATTTTCGGAGAGAAAATTTATTAAAACCAAAGTGATCCTTGTTTCCATATTTGTTAAAATTAAAATATGCAAAACGGTGAAATCCCCAACTCTCTCCGAGAGTCCTTGAGTTGATTAGAATTTCCAGGATTGCGGTAAACGAAATGCACAAAATATGATATGCATGAATGACCTATGTATAACATTCCAAATTGAAAATTTGGGATGTTACAAACCTACCCCCCTTAAGATGAATCTCGTCCTTGAGATTTGGGTTGGTTAGAGAATAGGTGTGCATGGTCTTTCCGTAGATCATCCTCCCGTTCCCAAGTGGCTTCATCCTCGGTATGGTGGCTCGACTGAACTTTGCAAAACTTGATAACGTTGTTGCGAGTAATTTGGCTGGCAAACTCAAGAATCTTGATAGGATTCTCCTGGTAGGTCAAATCACTATCCAACTGTAGTGCTTCTAGTGGCACTGTATCTCTTAGAGGATATCAACCATCTCAGCATGGCAGTTCTTCAACTAAGAAACATGATGATAGAGGCGAGGGTGTCCCGATCTTCCAATGTGATGATAACTATCGATTTGGTGGAGACGACTTTGATGATCCGACTACAAACGTGCATGACATTGTGCCTTAGCAATCGCTAAACCAGTCTCCCGAGGTTACTGACGATGCCGGAAGCACGATCAGCCTGACCACGAAGGTCTATTCCTGCACGCAATCGAAGAACAAGCAAGAATATGATAATGCAATATGAATATTGCGAATATATACGAAGTATTGTTAAAGGTTGGGATCCAAAAATGGTCTTGGTCTGGTCGTTGGACACAAACAAAGTACACGAAGTTGCAATGGAAAACTTTTAACTAAACAAATCCCAAGGAAAAAGCTACTAGATAGATCTACTTATATAGGACCAAGGGGTGGCGGCCAAGGAGGTGGGAGGACATCCCAAGGCAGCCTAAAATGAACCCTAGGTCGTACAAGGCTCATGGGCCCAAGTGGAGGTGATGCAACACCTTTGGGCTTGTAGTTTGACTCGGATTTTGCTATAATGTCAGATTGTTTCGTCCATATCTCAATGCTCCAGACGAATTTGAAGGTGTATCCAATTGGGTTGGAAAGAGCACGAAATCTAGTTTCCAACAAAAAATGAATTACCCAATTTGGAGTCCGTATGAAAAAATTGTTTGCATTTTGAGTCAGGTATGTCTGTGTAGTCCGAATCTGAATCCAGAACGTGAGAGACTTGGACTCTTCCCTTGGCCCAAAAGTGATGGGAGAGGACTTTTTGAACAGAACCAAAACTTCTCCTTTTCCCTTATCTTCATATGTGGATTGTACAAATATCCCATACACCTCCAATTAGACAAAACACAAAAGTGTGTGAAGTATTTTTGTTCCGGATATCATAAATAGATTATTGAATAGTTTGCACTAGGAATCACCTGACAAATATGCATGTATGCAATATTTTTGGTCATATCCAAGGTAGTCATGTCCTCATCACGTGAAACACATCATGAACTCCTGACAGTCCTTCGGGTAACTCAAACTTGTAGGCAACCTCTCCCATGCGTTCCAAAACACGGTACGGCCCCACAAATCTTGGGGCTAACTTTCCTTTAACTCCAAATCGTTTAACTCCTCGAAGTGGTGGCACTCTCAGATACGCTCTATCTCCGATTTCATAGACTACGTCCTTGCGTTTTGAATCTGCATAACTCTTCTGTCTGGACTGAGCTATTTAGTCTATCTCGAATTAGTTTAACCCTTTCTTCGGACTCCTTAATCAAATCGGGTCAAAACAACTGAAGGTCTCCAACCTCATCCCACATCAACGGTGTTCTGCACCTTCTTCCATACTGGGCCTCGAACGGTGCCATCTTCAAACTGGCCTGGTAGCTATTGTTGTACGAGAACTCTGCGTAGGGCAAATTATCATCCCAACTAGACCCGTAGTCTAGCACACAAGCTCTCAACATGTCCTCCAGAATCTGATTGACTCTCTCCGTCTATCCATCTGTATGCGGGTGAAAAGTTGTACTAAACTCTAGCCTGGTTCCCAAAGTCTGGTGCAGCTGGTGCCAAAACTGTGAAGTAAAAAGTGTTCCTCTATCTGATACGATGGTCCTCGGAACTCCATGCAGACATATGATCCTGGTCATATATATCTTGGCTAACTTCGCACTTGTATAAGTGGTTTTCACTGGGATAAACTGAGCTACTTTGGTCAAGCGGTCCACTACTACCCAGATTGAATCATACCCCGATCGGGTCCTGGGTAATCTGGTGATGAAATCCATGCCAAGCTTATCCCACTTCCATTTGGGTATCGGCATAGGCTGCAGTAATCGTGCTGGCTTCTGATGTCCTGCCTTCACTCTCTGACATACATCACATACGGCTACATACTCGGCAATATCCTTCTTCACACAAGTCCACCAGAAACGCTCCTTCAAATCCAAATACATCTTTGTGTTTCCAGGGTGTATCGAGTATGGTGAGTCGTGAGCTTCCTGTAATATCAACTTCCTGATCTCGGCATTATTTGGCACAAAAATACGGTCTTCGAACCACAAGGTGTCGTTCTCATCCTCACGAAAACCTTTGGCTTTGCCTTCACTCATCTTCTCCTTTATCTCGGCAATTTCTTTGTCATCCTTCTGAGCTTCTCGAATCTTTTCCAACAATGTCGACTGCACTTCCATGGTTGTAACAAAACCTTTAGGAACTATCACCAAACGAAGTTCCGTGAGATCCTCTGCTAACTCTTTTGGCATTCCTCGGCTTACGAGGGTATTGATGTAACTCTTCCAGCTCAAAGCATTTGCTACAACATTAGCCTTGCTTGGATGATAGTGCAACTTCATATCATAATCTTTTATAAGCTCCAACCATCTCCTTTGCCCGAGGTTCAACTCCTTCTGGGTGAAAATGTACTTCAAACTCTTATGATCCGTGTACACATCACAACGGTTACCGATCAGAAAATGTCTCCAGGTCTTGAGTGCATGCACCACAGCTGCTAACTCCAAATCATGCGTGGCATAATTCGATTCGTGCGGTTTAAGTTGTCGTGAGGCATACGAAACAACCCGTCCGTCTTGCATAAGTACTCCTCCAAGTCCTAAGCGAGAGGCGTCGCAATACACTTGGAAATCCTTGTGTATATCCGGCAGAATTAGCACTGGGCCTGTAGTCAAACGTTTCTTCAACTCCTGGAAACTTGCTTCACATTCTTCAGTTCAATGGAACTTGGTGTCCTTCTTCAACAACGTCGTCACAGGTTTCGCAATCTTAGACAAATTTTCAATGAATCTCCGATGGTATCCCGCGAGTCCAAGAAAACTGCGGATCTCTCCAACTGAGGTGGGTGCCAACCATTCAGTGACTGATTTAACCTTGGTAGGGTCCACTGCTATACCTTCTCCTGATATAACATGTCCAAGAAATCCAACTTCCTTCAACCAAAACTCACATTTGCTAAACTTAGCATATAACTGATGTTCTTTGAGCTTCTCGAGAATTAAACGCAAATGCTCCTTATGTTCCTCATCATTCTTTGAGTATACCAAGATATGATCTATCAACACCACGACAAACTTATCCAAAAACTCCATGAACACCTTATTCATCATACTCATGAAATAGGCCGGGGCGTTAGTCAATCCAAATGACATAGCCGTATACTCATATAGGCCATACCTTGTGGTGAACATTGTCTTAGGTATATCCTTTTCTCGAATCTGCAACTGGTGGTATCCTGATTGCGGGTCAATCTTCGAAAACACCTTTGCTCCTTGCAGCTGGTCAAACAAATCATTGATCATCGGTAGTGGGTACTTACTCTTGATTGTCACTTCGTTCAATGCCCGATAATCAACAACCATTCTTAGGGACTTATCCTTCTTCTCAACCAAGAGCAGTGGGCTCCCCATGGTGATGAACTTCGTTGAATGTAACCTTTCTCCAATAACTCCTTAAACTGTTTCTTGGTCTCTTCCAGATCATTTGCGGGCATCCAGTATGGTCTCTTTGATATTGGCCCGGTGCCTGGCAATAGCTCTATCAAAAACTCTATGTCTCGATCTGGAGGCATGCTTGGTAACTCCTCTGGAAATACATCCGGGTAATCCTTCACGACAAGCACTTCCTCCTGAAAAACTCCCATGAGAGAATGTACTTGGGTTCTCCTTGGCGAATTCCTAGAAACATACTTGATCCTTTTTCCATCCGGGGTGGTAAGCAGAATTGACTTACTCATGCAATCGATGTTTCCCCCATACATGGATAGCCAATTCATTCCTAGTATCACATCCAATCCTTGTGACTCCAAAATTATCAGGTCTGAGGGGAAAACATGTCTTCCAATGGTCAATGGTATCTGAAAACATCCTTGACTTGCCATATACTCGGCTCCTGGCGAACTTACTAATAGGGGTGTCCTAAGTACCTTAGTGGGCAACTTATACTTATCCACGAATCCCCTTGATATGTATGAATGCGATGCACCAGTATCGAAAAGAACAATTGTAGTAAAAGACTTAACCAAAAATTTACCGATAACTGCATTTGGCTGCTCCTCAACTTCCTCCATGTTCACGTGGTTCACTTGTCCTCTGTTGAAAGGGTTAGGCTTCTTCCCAGCGCTTCCATTGCCATTGCCGTTCTTCAATTTTGGACAATCATTGGTGTAGTGCCCAGTCTTCTCGCACTTGAAACAAGTAATGTGACTTTGATCCTTCTTGGCGGGTGTGGTTGGGTTAGAGCGGTTCTGATTGCTGCTTGCTCCATTCCCATTCCCATTCCTTGGGCCATTATGATTATGGGAACTTCCTCCATTGTGGGTGTGGCCTCCATGGTTATGGACAAGTCCTCCCGAGTTCGGGGTGAGACGAGGCTTCTGCTGAGCTCTATAATTGTACTTTCCTTGTCCATATTTCCTCTTGCGGCTCTCTATCTGCTGCTGCTTCCCTTCAATCATAAGAGCCTTGTCTACCAACTCCTACTAGTTGTTGAATGTTCCCACCATCAACTGCATGCTCATCTCATCACTTAGCCCTTCCATAAACGAGCCTTGTCTACCAACTCCTCCTAGTTGTTGAATGATCCCACCATCAACTGCATGCTCATCTCATCATTTAGCCCTTCCATAAACTTCTCCAGCTTCGCGGCATCTGTGGCCTGATGACCCACAAGTATAGGGGATCTATCGTAGTCCTTTTGATAAGTAAGAGTGTCGAACCCAACGAGGAGCAAAAGGAAATGATAAGCGGTTTTCAGCAAGGTATTTTCTTCAAGCACTGAAATAATAGGTAACAGATAGTTTTGTGATAGGATAATTTGTAACAAGTAACAAGTAACAAACATAAAGAAAGTGCAGCAAGGTGGCCCAATCCTTTTTGTAGCAAAGTACAAGCCTGGACAAACTCTTATATAGAGAAAAGCGCTCCCAAGGACACATGGGAATATCGTCCAGCTAGTTTTCATCACGTTCATATGATTCGCGTTCGGTACTTTGATAATTTGGTATGTGGGTGGACCGGTGCTTGGGTACTGTCCTTACTTGGACAAGCATACCACTGATGATTAACCTCTCTTGCAAGCATCCGCAACTACAACAAAAGTATTAAGGTAAACCTAACCATAGCATGAAACATATGGATCCAAATCAGCCCCTTACGAACAAACGCATAAACTAGGGTTTAAGCTTCTGTCACTCTAGCAACCCATCATCTACAGATTACTTCCCAATGCCTTCCTCTAGGCCCAAATAATGGTGAAGTGTCATGTAGTTGACGTTCACATAACACCACTAGAGGAGAGACAACATACATCTCATCAAAATATCGAATGAATACCAAATTCACATGACTACTAATAGCAAGACTTCTCCCATGTCCTCAGGAACAAACATAACTACTCACAAAGCATATTCATGTTCATAATCAGAGGGGTATTAATATGCATATAGGATCTGAACATATGATCTTCCACCAAATAAACCAACTAGCATCAACTACAAGGAGTAATTAACACTACTAGCAACCCACAGGTACCAATCCCAGACTTGGAGACAAGAATTTGATACAAGAGATGAACTAGGGTTTTGAGAGGAGATGGTGTTGGTGAAGATGTTTATGGAGATTGCCCTCTCCCGATGAGAGGAGCGTTGGTGATGATGTTGGCGATGATTTCCCCCTCCCGGAGCGATGTTTCCCCGGCAGAACAGCTCCGCCAGAGCCCTAGATTGGTTCCGCCAAGGTTCCGCCTCGTGGCGACGGAGTCTCGTCCGGAAAGATGGATTATGATTTTGTTTCTCCTTGGAAGACTCCATATAGCAGAAGATGGACATCAGAGGTCCACTAGGGGGCCCATGAGGTAGGGGGCGCGCCCCCACCCTCGTGGGCAGGGTGTGGCCCCCTTGGTGAACTTCTTGCTCTCAGTATTTATTATATATTCTGAAAATGTCTTCCGTGAAGTTTCAGGAATTTTGGAGCTGTGCAGAATATGTCTATACTATTTGCTCCTTTTCCATCCGAGAATCCTAGCTTCCGGCATTCTCCCTCTTTATGTAAACCTTGTAAAATAAGAGAGAATAGGCATAAGTATTGTGACATAATGTGTAATAACATGCCATAATGCAATAAATATCAATATAAAAGCATGATGCAAAATTAACGTATCAACTCCCCCAAGCTTAGACCTTGCTTGTCCTCAAGCGAAAGCCGAAATCGAAAAATATGTCCACATGTTTAGAGATAGAGGTGTCAATAAAAATAAAATACAGACATGAGGGCATCATGATCATTCTTAGAACAACAACTTATATAATTCTTGTCATATGATCTCTTATGCTAGAGGAACAATTCAATCACAATTTCAAGTATGAATCATAAACTTCATTGAAACCTAACAAACTATAATCTCAGTCATTGGAGCAATTGCAATTTATCACAACATAGGAAAGAGTCAATATAAGGGCTTTTCAGCAAGTCCACAAACTCAACTATCATATAGTCTTCCACAATTGTTAACACTCATGCAATACTTATGGGTATGGAGTTTTAATCGGACACGGAGAAAGATAGGGGCTTATAGTTTTTCCTCCAAACGTTTTACCTCAAGGGTAATGTCAACAATAATAGTTCATGAAAACTCACATCCAATTAGCCATATATACCAGGATCTTTCCATCATGTTGTGCTTGCCAAAAGATAAAATGTAAAAAGGAAGGGTGAAGATCACCACGACTCTTATGTAAGGTAGGAGATAAAGGTAAAAGATAGGCCCTTCGCAGAGTGAAGCAGAGGTTGTCATGCGCTTTTATGGTTGGATGCACAAAATCATAATGCAAAAGAACGTCACTTTATATTGCCACTTGTGATATGGACCTTTATTATGCAGTCTGTCACTTTTATTTCTTCCATATCACATGATCGTATAAAGCTTATTTTCTCCCACACTAATAAGTCATACATATTTAGAGAGAAATTTTTATTGCTTGCACCGATGACAACTTACTTGGAGGATCTTACTCAATCCATAGGTAGGTATGGTGGACTCTCATAACAAAACTGGGTTTAAGGATATTTGGAAGCACAAGTAGTATCTCTACTTGGTGCAAGGAGTTTGGCTAGTGAAAGTGCAACTATCCCTGGGTGGTTTTGGTAATTCCTAACAACATATAGCTCATTGAGCTAACATTATTCCAAGATTAATATTTCAGGAAAAGCTCAATGAATGGCATGGCATGGATGAGGAAAGTGGACCCCTCAAAATTCTAAGGACAAAAAGTTAGGCTCAAGCTTGAAGCTCAAGACTCGACATTTTATATTTTAGTGATCCAAGATCACATTGAGTCTATAGGAAAAGCCAATACTATCAAGGAGGGATGAGGTGTTGCTTAATGGCTTGCTTGCTCAAAATGATTGGTGATATGCTCCAAAATCCTCAACTACCTTCCCACATCCACATATGACCTAAACAAAAAGTCAAACTCGGCCCCACCGATTCTTTCTATCCGGCGCCACCGAGTTTCAAATGTCATAGCCACTGCCACAAACCCTAGGAAAATCGGTCTCACTGATAGGGATCTTGGTCTCGCCAACATGGGATTGTAATCTCTCTTTTTCCCTTGGTAACGTTTCGGTCTTACCGAGATGAGCGATTGGTCCCACCGAGATTGCAATGTAAACTCTCAGTTTCCCTTTTGTAACATTTCGGTCTCACCAAGATGAGCGAATCGGTCCCACCGAGTTTACCTGACCAACTCTCTGGATAGCTTATTACCAAAATGGGTCCCACCGAGTTTGTGTAATCGGTCAAACCGAGATTACGTTATGCCCTAACCATAACCATATCGGTCCTACCGAGTTGCATCTCAGTCCCATCGAAAATCCTAACGGTCACTAGGTTTGTTGAATCGGTCCGACCGAGTTTAACCATTTGGCCCCACCGAGTTTGGCAAATTGTTTGTAACGGTTAGATTCTGTGTGGAGGCTATATATACCCCTCCACCCACTCTTCATTCGTGGAGAGAGCCATCAGAACATACCTACACTTCCAATACACATTTTATGAGAGAGAACCACCTACACTTGTGTTGAGGTCAAGATATTCCATTCCAACCATATGAATCTTGATCTCTAGCCTTCCCCAAGTTGCTTTCCACTCAAATCTTCTTTCCACCAAATCCAAATCATGTGAGAGAGAGTTGAGTGTTGGGGAGACTATCATTTGAAGCACAAGAGCAAGGAGTTCATCATCACCACACCATTTGTTACTTCTTGGAGAGTGGTGTCTCCTAGATTGGCTAGGTGTCACTTGGGAGCCTCCGACACGATTGTGGAGCTGAACCAAGGAGTTTGTAAGGGAAAGGAGATCGCCTACTTCGTGAAGATCTACCGCTAGTGAGGCAAGTCCTTCGTGGGCGACGGCCGTGATGGAATAGACAAGGTTGCTTCTTCGTGGCCTCTTCGTGGGTGGAGCCCTCCGTGGACTCGCGCAACCGTTACCCTCCGTGGGTTGAAGTCTCCATCAACGTGGATGTACGATAGCACCACCTATTGGAACCACGACAAAAACATTTGTGTCTCCAATTGCGTTTGAATCCTCCAAACCCTTCCCTTTACATTCTTGTAAGTTGCATGCTTTACTTTTCGCTGCTCATATACTCTTTTGCATGCTTGCTTGAATTGTGTGGAGATTGCTTGACTTGTGCCGAGATAGCTAAAATCTGACAAGAACTAAAATTGGGAAAAGGCTGGATTTTTATTTGGTCAAGTAGTCTAATCACCCCCCCTCTAGACATACTTTTGATCCTACAAGTGGTATCAGAGCTTTGGTCTCCATTTGCTTTGATTTCCATAGCTTTTGGTGATCATAGCCTTGGTTTCACAACCTAGGAGAGTATGGCGTCTAGAGAGGGAAATTATCACCGTAGAGGTCCTTACTTTGATGGCACTAATTTTGCTAGTTGGAAGCATAAGATGAAAATGCATATTCTTGGAGATAACCCCGCCATTTGGGCTATTGTGCGTATTGGCTTGCAAGGTGAATTCTTTGATGGGAAAGAACCGAACCGTGAAGCTACCGCGGAAGAGTTGAAAATGCTGCAATACAACGCTCAAGCTTGTGATATCCTCTTCAACGGATTGTGCCCCGAAGAATTCAACAAAATCAGCCGTCTTGAGAATGCAAAGAAATTTGGGATACTTTGATTGATATGCACGAAGGTACCGACTCCGTCAAGGAATCCAAATTGGATGTGCTTCAAAGTCAACTTGACAAGTTCAAAATGAAGGATGGTGAAGGTGTCGCTGAAATGTAGTCTAGGTTTGCTCTCATCACAAAGGAGATTGCCGGCTTAGGGAGTGAAGAGATGACCGATAGATTCATCATCAAGAAGATCCTAAGAGCCTTGGATGGAAAATATGATACCGTGTGCACATTGATCCAAATGATGCCCAATTACAAAGATCTCAAGCCAATGGAAGTCATCGGAAGAATTGTTGCTCATGAGATGTCACTCAAGGATAAAGAGGAACTTCACAACAAATCAAGTGGTGCTTACAAAGCCTCATGTGAAGCCCCCACATCATCGAGTGAGAAACAAACCTTCAATGAAGAATTGAGCTTAATGGTGAAGAACTTCAACAAGTTCTAGTCCTACAATGACAAAAGATCTTCTAGTCAAGAGCAAAATTGCTACAATTGTGGAAGGCCCAGACACTATTCCAATGAGTGTACGGCCCTCTACAAGAGAAGAGAAGATTCTCCCAAGAGAAGAAGTAGAAGAGAAGAATCACCATCTAGAGAAAGAAGGAGTAGAGATGATCGTTATGAACGAAGACCCTCACGGAGAAGCAAGGATTCGGAAAGAAAGGACAAGTCATCAAGGAGCTACACAAAACAAAGACATCAAGCTCATGTTGGTGAATGGGTATCCGGCTCCGACTCCGACAACCACTCCGAGAGAAGCCATCACTCCGACTCCGAATATACTCAAGATGAAGGTGTTGCCGGTCTAGCACTTGTGACAACCAACTCCTACGACATATCTGACTCACCAAATGAAGGAGTTGGAACATGCTTCATGGCTAAAGGCCCAAAGATATCACACCCCGAGTATGTTGATTTCAATAGTGATGAAGATGACTTGTTAGGTGATGATGATTTACTTGTTGACAACTCTAGTGATGAATACTATGATGAAATGTCAATTAATCATGCTAATCAAGATAAAACGAATGACAATGATAAGGAGAAGATTGAGTCTTTAACTAAAGAACCAAACACTCTTAAGTTAGCTCATGAAACTATCTTAGGAGATCATCGAGAACTTTTAAGGACTCATGAGAAATTGCGCTTTGAAAAGCTCAACCTTGAGCAAGAGCATGAGTTCTTAAAAGCAATCAATGATGATCTTCGTAAGAAAAGTTCTTCTTACATTGCCAAGCGTTTACTCTTATCCACTTACATGCCTCAAGTCAAGTCTAGTAACAAGAACAAGAAAGATTCTTCCTCTAGTAGTAACAATAATCATGCTAAATCCAATATTGTTGCTTCTAGTAGTTCTCTTGATTCCACTAATGATTCTCTTAGCCAAGTTACACTTGAGCAAGAAAATAGCTTATTGAAGGGAATTATAGAGAAGGGAATTATTAAGCAAGTAAGCAATTCGAGGAAATTGTACGCAAGCAAGGAAGGCACCGGAAGAATCAAGGTGTTGGTTCTGAATGAAAGTTCAATGCCAATGGAGTTGAGTGGGAAGCAGATCAATACCCCAAGATGAAGTTTGTTCCTCAACAAGAGAAGTATGATCCTACTTCTTTCATAGGGACACAAGCTCAAGATGATCTTCCACCACAAGACCACAAGAAATAAGGCAAGGACAAGCTTCAAGAGGAAATTGATGCATTTGAAGAAGCTCCTAAGGCCTTGGTCAAGTGGGTTCCCAAGACTACTTCAAGTTCTTCATCAAGTACAACTACAACACCGAGGATTCCCGTCAAGATGGTGTGGATCCCGAAGAAGAAGAACTAGAGAGTTCTTGAGGGTGACTCCGCCAACATACTTCACTCCTATCATCTTGGCAAGAACAAGTGCAATCAACTTCCACATCTTGCACTAGTTCAAGGAGTCACAAACCCTCTTGTTGGTAAGACAAGGGACAAGGTAACCTAAAAGCTTTCATAGACATCATCTTGTGTGTGCATCACTCTATGTCTATGGATATCCTTGTTTGTTCCTTGTGGGAGTAACCCGTGTAGGTATTGAAAGTGCAACTCACTCCAATGGATAGCTCCAAATGATCTACATCAACATTGAGCATCCACATCTTCAACATCTACATGAAGTCATCATCGACAAAACCCAAGGTTAGTTCATCCCTGTTAGGGGGGATCTCACATCTAGGGGGAGCTTTACTCTAAGAATTGAGCTAAAGCAACTCTAATGGTGTGAACACAACAGTGCTTTATGTAAAAGTGGTAACCCCACTTGTGCTTAAACGATGAGTATGACCTATGATCAAATGTTCTCATTTGACTCCTAAGTCAATATACTCATATATAGATGACCTAGTCATCGCCAATTGTTTGATAGATGCTAGAATTGGTTGTGCATGCTTTGCCACATATTTCAATTGCCATTTTATTGTGTGAGCATGTTGATTGCATATTTTACTCATTCGAGGACATCCACTTGTTGTTTTGATTGATTGGTTTTCTTTTCTTGTGCCAAGTGGATGGACAAGAATGCCTAAGAACCCTCTCTAGCTATCTATGCTTTTCTCATCTCAAACTCTATTCATGCTACATCACAAAATTTTATCAAGTCAGATTTGAACCACTCTGTGTGAGGAGCACTCAGAGTCCCCGATTCGTCATAGACTTCAACTTCCAAAACTTCTTTGTGCTTTTCGGTCTGACCGATTCCTCCATTTCGGTCATACCGAGATCACTAAGTCGATCTAGGTTTTCAATCTCGGTGCAACCGATTTGAACCTTTCGGTCACATCGAGTTTCAGTAACTGCTTGCAGTTATGAATCTTAGTGCCACCGAGTTGTTCCACTCGGTCACACCGACAGGGTCGGGCTATATATACTCACGGGCAATATTTTGGAAATTTCTCCGAAACCCCTTCGCCCGCGCATAGCTCGCTCTACCTCCTGGGTCTCCGGATCGTCCTCCTCGTCGCCAGTTGCCTCCCGCCGCTGGTCTCCGCCGCTGTCAATGGAATTCTTCCCCGCCGTTGCCGCCGTAGCGAGTTCATCGCCGAACTAGGGTATGGACTCGATCACAGTGCTATCCTCGTCCGATTCCTAGCACATTGTGTTCATTATGATTCTTACCACGATTGAAACGATCTTATCCAGTCAAAACACTCCATAGATTAGAGTTGAATTGAAAATTTATGGTTAGGTTTCCGCCGAAACCATCTCGGACCCATCGAGTTGTGGAACTCGGTACCACCGATTCGGCTCAGGCCATTGCACATGTAATTTTCGGTCTGACCGAGAATTGCAAATCGGTGTGACCGAGTTCAGGACTTTGTGAAACCCTAGCAGTCTCGGTGCCACCGAACTGTGACTCGGTTTGACCGAGTTCACTAGTTTAGGTTCCAACAGCTGCTTCGGTATCACCGAGTTTACAAATCGGTTGATCCAAAATGCTTTCTGTGGAAAACTAAAAGTAAGTTTTTGACTCATTCTTTTGCAAAAACCTCTGCATTTTGTGATGCTCATCCACTCTATCTCATCTATATCTATTCACAGGGTCTGCTGTCAGTGTTTGCAAAATGTCTGATCAGAGTGACAGCCAGAACAGGTCAGAGGAGTAGGTTCACCTGAGTGAGGGCACTAGTCCCTCTAGCAGTTCAGATGATGGTAGCAGGAGCACTCCCAGCAACTTGCCCAAAGCTGCCACCAGAACAAGGAAGAAGAAAACTTCAGAGTCTGAGGATGAAGACTATGTGGCAGTTGAGGATGAGGCCACTTCCAAGAAGAAAGTGGTTAAGAAGGAATATAGCACTGCTACTGCCACCAAGCCAGGGATGAAGATCAAAAGGCCAGCAGGAAGACAACGCATGTCAAAATCTAGAGCCACCACTCAAGCATCTTTGGAATCCAAACCCAAAGAGGCTGCTGCAGAACAGAAGAAGAGGAAGGAGAGGATCAAAAAGACCACTGCTAGAGTGCTTGGGAGATCCTGAATCATGAGAGATTCTGAAGAGGAAGAGTAAGAAGAGGTTGCTGCACCAGCACCCAAGGCACAAAAGCTTATGGGTGATGCTATCAGGACAGGGGCTGCTTCATCAAAGCCCAAAGAAGCACCCAAAGCAGCCTCCAAGCCCAAGAGTGCACCTAAGAGGAATACCAGGAGAATACCAGCTTCTGAGAAGAACAAGGCCCCAGTGCCTGAAGTTGCTGCTGATGAAGATGATGAAGGACAAGTCCTGAGAAAGCACAAACCCAAGATTCCAGACCACAATGATGCTCATCCTGTGTCTGAGAACATGAAGATCAGGAGAGACTCAGGGTTGAGGAAATGGAGAGAGACAGACCCATATGCTACAAGAAGAAGAATTGTTGTTGATTACAGGTTCCACACAAAGGAACAACAGGACTTCTATGAGACAGTGTTGTTGGACAAGAAGCCTATAGTGACAGTTTGGGTCAGTAAAACACTTGCTATCAGGGCTGCCTACAATCAATTGGATCCTTAGGCACACTCTCTTGCCCAAGTTTGGTGATCACAGAATGATCAAAGGCCATGCAATTAACTTGCTACATATATTTGATGTGCCACAGAAGTTCAAGGTCATGAGCCTTATAGTTGAGACTATCAAGAGGACTACAGCTGACCAGAAAAGAAGTTGTGGATATGCCCCACAGATCCAGGAGTTGATAAACTCAAAGATGGGCACAGGCACATACTTGTTGGATAAGGACACTTGCCTATCCATCCTGACTTTGAGGATAATCAAGTTGTGATGAATGAGAATGAACCATCATCAGTACAAGCTCAAGAGAAGAAGGAGAAAGCAAAGAAAGAGAAGGCTGCCAAGATGCCAACTCAAGAGGAGGCATCTGAGTACTTTTTGAAAAGCAAGCAGGACCAGCTTGGTTACTTGATAGCATCAACTCTGAGGATTGAGAAGGGACTGGCCACCCTAACTCAAAATCAGGAGAGCTTGGAAAGAATCGTGGAACAAAAATTCTATGATTTAGATGTCAAAGTAACTGAGATTCAGTCAGTTGTCAAGCAGCTACAGGATGACATGCAGGAGAGGAAGGGCAGAACAACCACTGATGCATTTGCCAGAGTGCCTAGAGCTCAGAGATCAACTGTAGTGCCAGTAACAGACACCAGAGCCACTTCATCTGCACCAGCTACAGCTTCACTGCCACCAGCTCCAGCACCTACCCCAGCAGCTCCATCTACTTCGACTGAAGCCTTCATTCTTGGAGTTCTCCGGACACCACCACCTGAAGACCAAGACTGAGAGACGTTTTAGTGCTATGCATTTTCTATGAACTTTTTGGTAACTTGTTGCCAAAGGGGGAGAAAAATGTATAGATCATAGGCTTCGAGAGAGAGAGAGAGAGCGTAGCTTTTTATTCTCTCTTGCTTTGGTGGTTGAACTTTGTTTGTCTTTTGTTTGCTTGAGATACTATGCTATTATCTGTGAGACATTGATGATCATGTGGTTGATCATAAGCTACACTTATGCTTGTTAGATGATATTATCTTACTTATCCTTGTATGATCATTCACTTTGCTTGGTGATGAGTGCATGTATTTAATTCTTATCATTTTGAGCGCTCCACCAAGATGTATGTGACATGGAAGAGTAATCCACGATCCTAACTCATTGTGCATTTGCAGTCCAAAGCAAATCTTAAGATATGCACCAATTTAGGGGGATCTCTTGCTTTTCACATACTTCTCAAAGCGACAATATCTTTCACTCTTATTATCATTTGTCGAAGCTTTGATCTATATGTTGTCATCAATTACCAAAAAGGGGGAGATTGAAAGTGCAACTATCCCTGGGTGGTTTTGGTAATTCCTAACAACATATAGCTCATTGAGCTAACATTATTCCAAGATTAATATTTCAGGAAAAGCTCAATGAATGGCATGGCATGGATGAGGAAAGTGGACCCCTCAAAATTCTAAGGACAAAAAGTTTGGCTCAAGCTTGAAGCTCAAGACACTACATTTTATATTTTAGTGATCCAAGATCACATTGAGTCTATAGGAAAAGCCAATACTATCAAGGAGGGATGAGGTGTTGCTTAATGGCTTGCTTCCTCAAAATGCTTAGTGATATGCTCCAAAATCCTCAACTACCTTCCCACATCCACATATGACCTAAACCAAAAGTCAAACTCGGACCCACCGATTCTTTCGATCCGGCGCCACCGAGTTTCAAATGTCATAGCCACTGCCACAAACTCTAGGCAAATCGGTCTCACTGATAGGGATCTCGGTCTCACCGAGATGGGATTGTAATCTCTCTATTTCCCTTCGTAACGTTTCGGTCTTACCAAGATGAGCAATCGGTCCAACCGAGATTGCAATGTAAACTCTCTGTTTCCCTTTTGTAACATTCCGGCCTCACCGAGATGAGCGAATCGGTCCCACCGAGTTTACCTGACCAACTCTCTGGTTAGCTTATTACCAAAATCGGTCCCACCAAGTTTGTGTGATCGGTCACACTGAGATTACGTTATGCCCTAACCCTAACCATATCGGTCCTACCGAGTTGCATCTCAGTCCCACCGAAAATCCTAACGGTCACTAGGTTTGCTGAATCAGTCCGACCGAGTTTAACCATTCGGTCCCACCAAGTTTGGCAAATTGTGTGTAACGGTTAGATTCTGTGTGGAGGCTATATATACCCCTCCACCCACTCTTCATTCGTGGAGAGAGCCATCAGAACATACCTAGACTTCCAATACACATTTTATGAGAGAGAACCACCTACACTTGTGTTGAGGTCAAGATATTCCATTCCAACCATATGAATCTTGATCTCTAGCCTTCCCCATGTTGCTTTCCACTCAAATCTTCTTTCCACCAAATCCAAATCATGTGAGAATGAGTTGAGTGTTGGGGAGACTATCATTTGAAGCACAAGAGCAAGGAGTTCATCATCACCACACCATTTGTTACTTCTTGGAGAGTGGTGTCTCCTAGATTGGCTAGGTGTCACTTGGGAGCCTCCGACACGATTGTGGAGTTGAACCAAGTAGTTTGTAAGGGCAAGGAGATAGACTACTTCGTGAAGATCTACCGCTAGTGAGGCAAGTCCTTCATGGGCAACGACCGTGATGGAATAGACAAGGTTGCTTCTTCATGGACCCTTCGTGGGTGGAGCCCTCCGTGGACTCGCACAACCGTTACCCTCCATGGGTTGAAGTCTCCATCAACGTGGATGTATGATAGCACCACCTATCGGAACCACGACAAAAACATCTGTGTCTCCAATTCCGTTTGAATCCTCCAAACCCTTCCCTTTACATTCTTGCAAGTTGCATGCTTTACTTTCCGCTGCTCAGATACTCTTTTGCATGCTTGCTTGAATTGTGTGGAGATTGCTTGACTTGTGCTAAGATAGCTAAAATCTGCCAAGAACTAAAATTGGGAAAAGGCTAGATTTTTATTTGGTCAAGTAGTATAATCACCCCCTCTAGACATACTTTCGATCCTACAGCTAGCATGAGGGGGAAAGGCAAGCTCAATCATGTTGGATGATCCATGACAATATAATTTATCTCAGATGTAATAAAACATAACCCATTACGTTGTCTTCCTTGTCCAATGTCAACTCTTTAGCATGTCATATTTTAATGCGTGCTCACAATCATAAAAGATGTCCAAGATAGTATATTTATATGTGAAGACCTCTCTTTATTTATTACTTCCTATTTATTGCAAAAATGACCAAAACTATGTTTGTCAACTCTCAACAACTTTTAATCATCATACTCTTTCTATGTGAGCCCATTACTCTCCATAAGATCCATATGATCTCTTTATTTCTTTTTATTCTTTCTCTTTCCTTTTATTCACTCAAGATCATGGCAAAATAATCAAGCCCTTGACTCAACACTAATCTTTATTATATATAGCTCACAGACTCTATTACATAGGAGGATCATAAAGCAAAGCTCACAACTGGATCATACTGAAACTTTATTCTACTAGATCAAGATATTACCAAAAGGATCGAACAAAGAAAAACGGTAAAGGTAAAAGTGATGGTGATACGATACCGGGGCACTCCCCCAAGCTTGGCAGTTGCCAATGGGAGTGCCCATAACTGATACTCAATTCTTCTTTGTTGGTGAAGAAGGTGATGGTTTTGTTGATGGCGTAGGCTTGTCGTCCTTCTTCCAAGGCATAGGCTCAACATCATAGAAGGATGATCGAGTCTCCTGAAACCTCGAATCTGCAGCCAAACTCATCCTCTTGAATCTATATTCATACTCACAGTTTTGATTTTGCAGGTCATAGATCTGGGCTTGGAGGTGCTCGATTTTCTCATGAAGCTTGAAGATGGCCTTCCCAATGTCCTTGATGTCCAGCTTATGGTTGTTGGGTGAACTCCGTGATCATAATGTGATTGGAATCGAGTGCACGCTCCACCATCTCCCAACACTTGAAAACTTCTTGCTCCAACGCCTCGAGCCTTGCCTCCGTGCTTCCAATCTTCCTTGGTCCCTCAACATCGTGGATGTCCAACAACCCCTCACGCATCTCAATGGTTTGTGGGTGTTGCAGCACCTCCGTGAGGTAGGGGTTGATGACCTTCTCGAAGAACTGGTCCTTGGGGGCAATTGAAGACGACATTACGACCTGGATCTGTCAGAAAAACAGCTCGAAACAAAGACATGACATTTTTGCGTGATACCGGAGTCAAAACCTCTGAGAGATTATATAATGAATTTTTACCGACTGAAATACTTGTGGTGTAAGAAAACGGATTCCGGAGAGCACACAAGGTGCCCACAAGGTAGGGGGGCGCGCCCTCCACCCTCGTGGAGGCCTCGTGTCCTTCCCGGACTGCTTCTTATTTTTCTATTTTTCTAAATATTCCAAAACGGAGAAATATTGCCATAGAAACTGTTTTGGATTCGGTTTACTTACCGTACGACATACCTATTCCTTTTTGGAGTCTGAAACGTTTCGGAAAGTGTCCCTTATGTATTCCTCCGGGGGTACGGTTTCAATAACACTGGTTTCAACATTTATAGGATTACCTGAGATATAATTCTTAATTCTTTGACCGTTCACCACCTTCGGATTTCTGCCTTCAAAGTTGTTAATTTTTATGGCACCAGAATGATAGACCTCCTCGATAACGTAAGGACCTTCCCATTTAGAGAGAAGTTTTCCTGCAAAAAATCTTAAACGAGAGTTGTATAGCAATACATAATCACCTACATTAAACTCACACTTTTGTATCCTTTTGTCATGCCATCTTTTAACTTTTTCTTTAAATAATTCGGCATTCTCATAGGCTTGCGTTCTCCATTCATCAAGTGAGCTAATGTCAAATAACCTCTTCTCACCGGCAAGTTTGAAATCATAATTGAGCTCTTTAATAGCCCAATAAGCCTTATGTTCTAGTTCAAGAGGTAAGTGACATGATTTTCCATAGATCATTTTATACGGAGACATACCCATAGGATTTTTATATATGCAGTTCTATAGGCCCATAATGCATCATCAAGTTTCTTGGACCAATTCTTTCTAGATCTATTAACAGTCTTTTGCAAAATTAATTTGAGCTCTCTATTACTCAATTCTACTTGACCACTAGACTGTGGGTGATAATGAGATGCAATTCTGTGATTAACATCATATTTAGCAAGCATTTTACGGAAAGCACCATGAATAAAATGTGAACCACCATCAGTCATTAAGTATCTAGGGACTGCAAACCTCGAAAAAATAACTTCTTTAAGCATCTTAATAGAGGTGTTATGATCAGCACTACTAGTTGGAATAGCTTGTACCCACTTAGTAACGTAATCAACAGCAACTAAAATATGTGTGTATCCATTAGAGGCAGGAAAAGATCCCATATAATCAAAACCCCAAACATCAAATGGTTCAATAACAAGTGAATAATTCATAGGCATTTCTTGACGTCTACTAATATTGCCAATTCTTTGACATTCATCACAAGACAAGACAAACTTATGGGCATCCTTGAAGAGAGTAGGCCAATAAAAACCGGATTGCAATACCTTGTGTGCAGTTCTATCTCCAGCATGGTGTCCTCCATAAGCCTCGGAGTGACACTTGTGTAGGATCTGTTCCTACTCATGCTCAGGTACACAACGTCTAATAACACCATCTACTCCTTCTTTATAAATATGTGGGTAATCCCAAAAGTAATGTCTCAAATCATAGAATTTTTTTTTCTTTTGCTGGTATGTGAAACTAGGTGGTATAAATTTAGCAACAATATAATTAGCATAATCAGCATACCATGGGGCAGCATGAGAAGCATTTATGACATTTAACTGTTCATCAGGAAAGCTATCATCTATAGGTAGTGGGTCATCAAGAACATTTTCTAACCTAAGCAAGTTGTCTGCAACGGGGTTCTCAGCTCCCTTTCTATCAATAATATGCAAATCAAATTCTTGTAGCAAAAGAACCCATCTAATAAGTCTAGGTTTAGCATCTTTCTTTTCCATAAGATATTTAAGAGCAGCATGATCAGTGTGAATAGTTACTTTAGAATCAACAATATAAGGTCTGAACTTATCACAAGCAAATACAACTGCTAAGAATTCGTTTTCAGTAGTAGCATAATTTCTCTGAGCATTGTGTAGAGTTTTACTAGCATATTGCATACCATTTAATTTCTTATCAACTCTTTGCCCTAGAACAGCACCTACAGCATAATCACTAGCATCACACATAATTTCAAAAGGTAAATTCCAATCAGGTGGCTGAACAATAGGTGCAGAGATTAATGCTTTCTGAAGTATTTCAAATGCTTCTACACAATCATCATAAAAACAAATGGTATATATTTTTGTAATAAATTAGTCAGAGGCCGAGAAATTTTTGAGAAGTCCTTAATGAACCTCCTATAAAAACCGGCGTGACCAAGGAAACTTCTTATACCTTTGATGTCCTTGGGACATGTCATCTTTTCAATAGCATCAATTTTAGCTTTATCAACTTCAATACTTCTTTAAGAAACCTCATGCCCCAAGAAAATACCTTCATTAACCATAAAGTGGCACTTCTCCCAAATCAAGACAAGATTAGTTTCTTCACATCTCTGCAAAACTCGATCAAGGTTGCTCAAGCAGTCATCAAAAGAGGATCCATAGACGGAAAAATCGTCCATGAAAACCTCACAAATATTTTCACAAAAGTCAGAGAATATAGCCATCATGCATCTTTGAAAGGTAGCAGGTGCATTACATAAACCAAAAGGCATACATCTATAAGCAAAAGTACCAAAAGGGCAAGTAAAAGTAGTCTTTGATTGATCATTGGCTGACACAGGTATTTGAGAGAAACCAGAATAACCATCTAGAAAGTAAAAATGAGTATGTTTGGATAATCTTTCTAGCATTTTATTGATAAAAGGTAAGGGGTAATGATCTTTTTAGTAGCTTTATTTAATTTGCGGAAATCAATTACCATCCTATAACCTATAATAATTCTTTGCGGGATCAACTCATCTTTATCATTAGGAACGACAATAATACCTCCCTTCTTAGGGACACAATGGACAGGACTTACCCACTGACTATCAGCAACGGGATAAATTATACCTGCCTCAAGAAGCTTTAGTATTTCCTTTCTTACCACTTCCTTCATCTTAGGATTCAGCCATCGTTGATGATCATGAACTGGTTTGGCAACTTCCTACAAATTTATTTTGTGTTGACATAGAGTGGGACTAATGCCCTTAAGATCATCAAGAGTATATCCACTAGCAGCACGGTGCTTCTTCAGAGTTTTCAATAATCTCTCTTCTTCATGCTCTAAAAGGTTAGCACTAATAATAACAGGATATAAATGTTTCTCATCAAGATAAGCATATTCAAGAGTATCAGGTAACGGTTTAACCTCAAACACGGGATCACCCTTGGGTGGAGGAGGATCCCCTAGGATTTCAATAGGCAAATTGTGTTTCAGGATGGGTTCCTGTTTGAAGAATACTTCATCTATTTCCCTTCTTTCATTCATAAACATATCATTTTCATGGTCTAGCAAATATTTTTCTAAAGGATCACTAGGAGGTACGGCAATAGAAGCAAGACCAATAATTTCATATTTACTAGGCAATTCCTCTTCACAGTGTTTTCTACGAAATTTAGAGAAGTTGAACTCAGGAGACATATCACCTAAACCAATAGTAACAACATCCTTTTTGCAATCTATCTTAGCATTAACAACGTTCAAGAAGGGTCTACCAAATATAATGGGACAAAAGCTATCTTGTGGGGAAGCAAGAACAAGAAAATCAGCAGGATATTTAGTTTTCCCACACAAGACTTCAACATCTCTAACGGTTCCCATTGGTGAAATAGTATCTCTATTGGCAAGCTTAATTGTGACGTCAATATCTTCTATCTCAACGGGTGCAATGTCATGCATAATTTCTTTGTATAAGTCAAAAGGTATAGCACTAGCACTGGCACCCATATCACATAAGCCATGATAATAATGGTCTCCTATTTTAACAGAAATAACAGGCATGCCTACCAAAGATCTAGGTTTATCTTTAGCACAATGTTTAGCAATTCTAGTAGTTTCATCACGGAAATGAATAACATGCACATCAATATTATCAGACAAGAGATCTTTAACAATAGCAACATTAGGTTCAACTTTAATTTGCTCAGGATGTGTATAGGTTCTAATATTGCTTTTACGAACCACAGTTGAAGCTTTAGCATGATCCTTTATCCTAATAGGGAAAGGTGGTTTCTCAACATAAGAAGTAGGAGCAATAGGATCATTATAAGTGATAGTCTTTTCTTCAACTTTAATAGGTGTAGCTACTTTTACTTCTATGGGAGGATGATATTTAAACCACTTCTCCCATGGGAGATCAACATGAGTAGCAAAAGATTCACAGAAAGAAGTTACTATCTTAGAGTCAAGTCCATATTTAGTGCTAAATTTACGGAAAACATCGGTATCCATAAAAGATTTAACACAATCAAATTTAGGTGGCATACCTGACTCCTTACCTTCGTCAAGGTCCCAATCTTCAGAGTTGCGTTTAATTCTTTCCAATAAATCCCATTTGAACTCAATAGTCTCCGTCATAAAAGAGCCAGCACAAGAAGTATCGAGCATGGTGCGATTGTTATCAGAAAGCCGAGCATATAAATTTTGAATAATCATTTCTATTGAGAGCTCATGATTGGGGCATGAATATAACATTGATTTAAGCCTCCCCCATGCTTGAGCGATGCTTTCTCCTTCGTGAGGCCAAAAATTATATATATAATTGCGATCACGATGAACAAGATGCATAGGATAAAACTTCTGATGAAATTCCAATTTCAATCATTTGTAGTTCCAAGACCCCGTATCATCACATAGCCTATACCATGTCAATGCATCTTCCTTCAAAGATAAAGGGAAGACCTTCTTCTTAATAACATCTCTGGGTACACCTGCAAGCTTAAATAATCCACAAACTTCATCCACATATATTAGGTGCTCATCAGGATGTGTTTTTCCGTCTCCTGCAAAAGGATTAGCTAGCAGTTTTTCTATCATACCGGAAGGAATTTCAAAGCAGACATTTTCATTTTCAGTAGGTTCAGTAGGTTGAGGAGTAACTCTTTGCTCTACTGGTCGGGGTGAAGATACCCCGAACAAGCCCCTCAGAGGATTACTTTCCATAGTAACAAGTGACAGTAAATTTCAGCACACTATATAAATTTTTCCTTACCAAATTCCAGCTACCAAAGGCGCTTAACTCCACGGCAACGGCGCCAGAAAACAGTCTTGATGACCCACAAGTATATGGGATCTATCATAGTCCTTTCAATAAGTAAGAGTGTCGAACCCAACGAGGAGCAGAAGGAAATGATAAGCGATTTTCAGCAAGGTATTTTCTGCAAGCACTGAAATAATAGGTAACACATAGTTTTGTGATAGGATAATTTGTAACGAGTAACAACAAAAGTAAATAAAGTGCAGCAAGGTGGCCCAATCCTTTTTGTAGCAAAGGACAAGCCTGGACAAACTCTTATATAGAGAAAAGCGCTCCCGAGGACACATGGGAATATCGTCTAGCTAGTTTTCATCATGTTCATATGATTCGTGTTCGGTACTTTGATAATTTGGTATGTGGGTGGACCGGTGCTTGGGTACTATCATAACTTGGACAAGCATCCCACTTATGACAAACATCTATTGCAAGCATCCGAAACTACAACAAAATTATTAAGGTAAACCTAACCATAGCATGAAACATATGGATCCAAATCAGCCCCTTACGAAGCAACGCATAAACTAGGGTTTAAGCTTCTGTCACTCTAGCAACCCATCATCTACTTATTACTTCCCAATGCCTTCCTCTAGGCCCAAATAATGGTGAAGTGTCATGTAGTTAACGTTGACATAACACCACTAGAGGAGAGACAACATACATCTCATCAACATATCAAAAAAATACCTAATTCACATGACTACTAATAGCAAGACTTCTCCCATGTCCTCAGGAACAAAGATAACTACTCACAAAGCATATTCATGTTCATAATCATAGGGGTATTAATATGCATATAGGATCTGAGCATATGATCTTCCACCAAATAAACAAACTAGCATCAACTATAAGGAGTAATTAACACTACTAGCAACCCACAGGTACCAATCCCGGACTTGGAGACAAGAATTAGATACAAGAGATGAACTAGGGTTTTGAGAGGAGATGGTGCTGGTGAAGATCTTGATGGAGATTGCCCTCTCCCGATGAGAGGAGCATTGGTGATGACGATGGCGATGATTTCCCCCTCCCGGAGGGAAGTTTCCCCGGCAAAACAACTCTGCCAGAGCCATAGATTGGTTCCGCCTCGTGGCGACGGAGTCTCGTCCGGAAAGATGGATTATGATTTTTTGTTCTCCTCAAAAGACTCCATATAGAAAAAGATGGACATCGGAGGGCCACCAGGGGGCCCACGAGGTAGGGGCGCACCCAGGGGGGTAGGGCGCGCCCCCCACCCTCGTGGGCAGGGTGTGGCCCCATGGTGAACTTCTTGCGCTCAGTATTTATTATATATTGTGAAAATGTCTTCCGTGAAGTTTCAGGACTTTGGGAGCTGTGCAGAATAGGTCTCTAATATTTTCTCCTTTTCCATCCTAGAATCCCAGCTGCCGACATTCTCCCTCTTTATGTAAACCTTGTAAAATAAGAGAGAATAGGCATACGTATTGTGACATAATGTGTAATAACAGCCCATAATGTAGTAAATATTGATATAAAATCATGATGCAAAATGGACGTATCATGGCCACATCATCACGGGCATAACGAGATAGCTTACTAAACTCATCTATGTACTGAGCCACAGTATGACTTCCCTGGAGCAAGTTGCGAAACTCACGCTTTTTCATGCTCATAGCCCCAGTGGATACGTGGGTTGTGCGGAATGCTTGTTGAAACTGCTCCCAAGTGACATTGGCTATAGGAAAAGTGACTGTGTAATTGTCCCACCATGCAGCTACTGGTCCATCCAATTGGTGTGCGGCAAAATGCACCTTCTCCGCATCTGTGCAACCTGCGGTGGTCAACTCCCTTCCTATCCTGCGCAGCCAATCATTAGCAACTATGGGCTCGGAGCTACTGGAAAACACCGGCGGCTGCAGCCTCAAAAAAGGGGCTAAGTTGTCAACTGGAGGTGGTGGCGGTGTGTTATTGTTATTGGTGGTGGTGCCTTGGTTTTGAACTAACAACTACATCAAGGTATTCTGCTGCTGGATCGACTGAGTGAGCTCCAGTGGGAAAGCAAAACTAGGGTCACGTCTCGAAGGCATCTGATGGGTTTAGAGGGAAGAGTTTTGAATAGAATGAGGTCTAGTGAGATAGCACTACCCATATGCACATGAGACAAACACAATCATACCATTTCACTCAATCAATCAAGCAAGGGCACACAAATGGTCTAGAACTATCGTTAAAAGTGCTTGGACTTCTACTATGACTCCTGATTCCAGTTTGAAAGATGATATTAATAGAGCTAATAAAGCAAAACAGGAGAAAAATAAGAGTGAAAATCAGATTGTGGCAAAAGAATTTGAGCAGCAAATGAAGCCTAATAATAAACCATCTAGTGTTGCTTCTGAAATTAAATTGAAAAGTGCATGTTTACTTGCCACCAAATCTGATATTGATGATCTAGATTTTAGCAAATCGGTTTGCTATGCTTTTGTGTGCAAAGAGGCATTATTTTCATGCAAGGACGTGCCTTCCTCTTTGTAGCGACCCGACCTCAAACGGTCAAGCCTCTGTGTATCCGTGCCATCCCTGGATTGGTATGCTGGCACACACAGTACATCAATGTATATATCAAAGTGCAATCACATGTATAAATAACGTAAAACTGATATATACCTCATAAGTCTCAGCGAAAACAACATAAGGGTGTGGAGTCCATCCACGCCACCGGAAAGTTGAGTGTAGACCATAACCCTACAATGTAACTCTTACTCGTCGTAGAAAACATCCCTGCAACATAAGACGTTGCAGCCCTGTAGGTCAGTACATTGAATGTACTGGCAAGTCACATCATAAGAATAATGAACCTATTTGTACATGCAATTTGGCTAGTGGAAAGCTCTAAGTTTAGTTTTTGCATAAAGCTAGTTTTTCCCTAGAATAAAAGATATTATTCTACCACTGCAGTATAGAATAGGAGGAGTTGGCAAACCCAACTTAATCCATTCCCAAAGTTTCATTTAAAACCCAACTGTTTAATTAAGAGTGATGAGATCTCTCAGCATTTCCACTACTAGATGCTCAAGTTGTCCGTAACCGGGGACACGGCTAATCGATTAGGTTTTAACACTCTACAGAGGTTTGCGCACTTTTCCCCACAAGACTCGATCGCCTCCCTTGAAGTTCTCGCACTTCCTGGCATTTGAGAACAGGATGACCGAGACATAGTCTTTCGAAAATGTTCCCCCTTAACCCACGGATAGGCCGGTACACCTACATCATTCTACATCTGCTAGCCCATCCCGGAAGGGGTCACACTAACTACTCAACTAAGCTAGAGCCCATATTGGCTTGTGCCTGCACACGTAAGCTTCTAGACATGAGAGTATGATTGATCTCTTTGAGCCTGGGCGGCTGACCACTAGTGGTGCACCACCATGGATTAACGATGCATGCTCCAATTGTACTTTGCCACCATTCAAACCAAAATACCACCCAGGTAGTTTATTTACAAGTCTTGGTCGTGATTACTACTTTATCACTCATGTCTCACCATGTTCGCTTCCCAAACCACGTCTATATTTAGCAAGGCAAAAATAAACTTACACGGTGGTGACAAGGATGTATAGATCAGACCTACCTCAAATGAACTACTAGGTAACGGCATAGCCATCTGGCAACAATAAATCTTACCATGCAACCCTACCTCAAAGGATGAAGTGCATAATAAAAACATAGGTAATTGAAGGAATGGTCAAATGTGAACTTGCCTGGTAATAGTTGATGAAGATTATATCACTCTTAGAAATTTACTTAATAGAACTATTCGTCACTCTCCGATGAAAATCTATAAAGTCAAACATTGCATTCACAAAGCAATCATTTCAGAGACCAAATAACATGCAACATGAAAAGACTCAGAAAATACAAATGAACACACAACACACTTAACTATCAAAAGAAAATACTAAGTGCAAAACAACATAGGGCATGGGTGCAAAAAAAAAATTTGTGACGTGGACCACAGTGCATACTAGGCATATGAGTAAAACTACTATGGACAGATCCTAATGTGTGAAAAATATCGTGAGATAGGTCCAAGTGATAGGGTTTAGCTACAGTGACAAAACGCAAAAAGAATCACATCAATCGGAGCTACGATTTAGCAGATATGGCCATTTGAAGTTCGAAGTCAAATCTGAGTAAAGTTCAAATTTGAATTTGGAAAAGTTTACAAACATGATGCTACTTGATAGATCAAATCGTGACGAAGAATTTGCCGCTGGTTTCGTCGAATTTGGACTTACGGTTAAAAATTTGTGGCTAAACTAAAATCAAGGACTAATCTGCTAATTATATGGACCTAACCGTGAAAGTTTTATTCGTGACCAGGTCCCTGGCCACGTGGCGGCTTCCGGGTGGCTGAGCAGCGTTCGCGGCTTAGGCTAAACGGCGAACGGCCACTAAATAGGCAAATGAGAGGCAGCGGCTTAATACAACAAAAACCGAGGTCGGTTTAACTAAACCGCATGGTTTATTAAAAACTGGAGTTAACCGATTTAACATAAAAAAACGGACCGGGCGAACGTCTTCTTACCGACGACGGCGACGAAAGGAGACGGCGGCGCGAGCGTCGGGCGGCAGACGGGGCAGCAGCTCCGGCGGTCCTCGGCGGCAGCGAACGGGTCGGGGAGGTGCGGTGCGGCGCTGGCGGTCCGGTGGTGTAGTCGGCGGGCGGTGGGGTGCCGGCGACGAGCAGAGGGAGGCGGCGGCGTCCGGAGCTTTGGTGAGGGCGCGACATGTCGGGGTGGCAACTCCTGCAAGTTCCGGCAACAGCGGAGCCCACCGGAAGATGCGGCGCGTCCAGGGCGTTCGGATGCTGGTGCTGCGGGCCGTCAGCGGCGTCCAGACAGGCGGAGGAAGGGAAGCGGCGCTCCGCTCACTCCGGCGAGGTCGGACGTGCTCGGGGCGGTCGTTCCCGCGGGACCTATGGGCCAAAACCATGTCAACAAGATTTCCTAGGATGGGGAGACTCAATTGATAAAGATATGGAGGTCAGGGAGTGCTCCCTGACGACGGAATGGACCGTCGAAGACCTCGGCTCCGGAGAGATGCGAAGTGATGGGATGGCGGCTAGAAGCAGCGTGGGGAGCGGCAAGACGGTGAGATCGAACGAGGAACCTCGAGGGCTTCTTATAGGCGCAGTAGGGACTCCGGTGGCGAGGGGATAAGCCTCGTCCGCGAGGGAAATGACCGGCGGGTTCGGCGGCGCACGCAGCATCCCTGCCGTGCTCTGCGCGGGAGGTTGGAGACGAGCTAGGGAAGTGGGGCCCACGGGTCTGTGGCCGCGGCAGGTAGCGAACGAGGGGGGAATGGGGTGTGGGCGGCCGGCGCTTAAGGCCTTCGGGCGCTCGGGCAGGCTGCGGGGCTGGCTGGCTCTTGGGCCGAAGAGCATGGGCCGGCTCCGGCGCACGCGTGTGTGTGTGTGTGTTTTATAAAAAGTTTTTTTTAACAATCAGAAAAAACAAACAAACTGAGTAATAATAAAAAAACTATATAGGCATATTATATATCAAAATGCTTAGAAAAATACCAAGAATAAGATGAACTATTTTCCAAGTTCAAATAAATTCCAAAAAAATTCATAAAAGTCAAACAGTGCTACTGTTGCATTTAAAATCAACAAAAATCATTTTTTAAATAGCAAAATGATTTCAAATTTATTTTATCCTAATTTTCCATTGAAGGGAATCATTTTACCCTTATTTCCATTTATTATTTTTTAGGAGAAAATATTTTGAAAAGAAACTCAAATAACTCCCAATTGGATATGAATTTGGAATTTCAAACAACTTCAAATGGAAAATGCATTTCAAATAACTTCAAAGTGACTTCCAATTTATTTATTTGAAACTTCCAACTCTCTTTCTTCAAATATGAGGAAGTCATTTTATCTTCCCTCATGAACTCATTAAGTTGCTTAAAGTTTCTAAATTTGAAATATTTCAATTGAAATTCAAATCATTTTCAAACCCCTTTTCATTTCCACTAATGGAAGAAGTCATATTATCTTCACTCTATGGTTTTGTAATGAAATGAATTTGAACTCAGGGAGATCAAAATGCAAGATGAAAAGTTTTGGGAAAATCCTTTTATTCCCTCTCATTCAACTTTCAAAAAGTTTTCAATTTCCAATCATTTTCACACAATCAACCACACAACAACCAAACAAACAATCATAATAATTTATTTAATATAACATTCCAAAATTTAGAATTTTGGGATGTTACACTCTTTGCCTCCTTTTGTCACTCATATTTTGCAGGAGTTCGCTGATGTCTTTCCACAAGACGTGCCACCGGGATTACCACCTATTCGAGGGATTGAGCATCAAATTGACTTAATTCCCGTTGCATTATTACCCAACCGTGCACCATACCGTACCAATATAGAGGAGACGAAGTAGATTATGCGTCAAGTACAAGAACTGCTTGACAAAGGTTATATACGCGAATCCCTTAGTCCTTGTGCTGTTCCTATCATTTTAGTATCGGAAAAGGATGGTATGTTGCGTATGTGCGTTGATTGAAGAGGCATTAATAATATTACTATTCGTTATCTTCATCCTATTCCTAGGCTAGATGATATGCTTGATGAATTGAGTGGCTCTACAATATTCTCCAAAGTTGATTTGCGTAGTGGATACCATCAAATACGTATGAAATTGGGAGATGAATGGAAAACAACATTTAAAACTAAGTTTGGATTATATGAGTTGTTAGTCATGCCTTTTGGGTTAACTAATGCACCTAGTACTTTCATGAGGTTAATGAACGAAGTTTTACGTGCTTTCATTAGACGATTTGTGGTAGTTTACTTTGATGACATATTGATTTATAGAAAATCTTTGGAGGAACATTTGGAACATTTACGTGTTGTTTTATTGCTCTACGGGATGCACGTTTGTTTTGTTACCTTGGAAAGTGCATCTTTTGCACCGACCGAGTATCTTTTCTTGGCTATGTTGTTACTCTACAGGGAATTGAAGTTGATAAAGCCAAGATTGAAGCTATTGAGAGTTGGCTGCAGCCCAAAACGGTCATGGCAACATTACTTATGGCCCAAGGAATTTGTTATACATTCTGATCATGAATCTTTGAAACACATTAAAAGTCAAGCAAAACTGAACCGTAGATATGCTAAATGGGTTGAATTCATTGAGACTTTCCCTTATGTCATTAAACACAAGAAGGGTAAAGAAAATGTTATTGCGGATGCATTGTCTCGTCGTTATACACTATGCTTTCACAACTTGACTTTAAAATATTTGGTTTGGAGACCATCAAAGATCAATATGTGCATGACGCTGAATTTAAGGATGTATTGCAGAATTGTAAGGAAGGGAGAACTTGGAACAAGTTCGTTCTTAACGATGGATTTGTGTTTCGTGCTAACAAGCTATGTATTCCAGCTAGCTCCATTCGTCTTTTGTTGTTGCAGGAGGCGAATGGAGGAGGATTAATGGGACACTTTGGCGTCAAGAAGACGGAGGATATACTTGCTACACATTTCTTTTAGCCAAAGGTGAGACGAGATGTTGAGCATTTTATTGCTCGCTACACTACATGTCAAAAAGCTAAGTCATGACTCAATCCTCATGATTTATATATGCCTTTGCCTGTACCGAGTGTTCCTTGGGAGGATATATCTATGGACTTTGTTTTAAGTTTACCTCGAAAAAAGAAGGGGAGGGATAGCATAGTTTTTGTCGTGGATAGGTTCTCGAAAATGGCACACTTTATACCATGTCATAAAAGTGATTATGTTGTTAATGTTGCTGATTTGTTCTTTCATGAAATTATTCGCTTGCATGGTGTACCAAATACTATTGTTTCAGATCATGATACTAAATTTCTTAGCCATTTTTGGAGAAGTTTATGGTCTAAGTTGGGGATTAAACTGCTTTTTAGTACTACTTGTCACCCCCAAACTGATGGACAAACTGAAGTAGTCAATAGAACATTGTCTACTATGCTTAGGGCTGTTTTGAAGAATAATAAGAAAATGTGGGAAGAATGCTTGCCTCATATTGAATTTGCTTATAATCGTTCATTGCGTTCTACTACAAAGATGTGCCCTTTTGAAATTGTGTATGGTTTCCTACCTCGTGCACCGATTGATTTGTTGCCTCTTCCATCGTCGGAGATGGCTAATTTTGATGCTAAAGAACGTGCTGAATTGATTTTAAAATTGCATGAGGTAACTAAGGAAAACATTGAGCGTATGAATGCTAAATATAAACTTGCTGGAGATAAGGGTAGAAAACATGTCGTGTTTGCACCTAGAGATCTTGTTTGGTTACATTTGCGTAAGGATAGATTTCCTAATTTGCACAAATCAAAGCTAATGCCACGTGCTGATGGTCCTTTTAAGGTGTTAGAGAAAATGAATGATAATGCATATAAACTTGAGCTGCCTGCAGATTTTTGGGTTAGTCCCACTTTTAGCATTGCAGATTTGAAACCTTATTTGGGTGAGGAAGATGAACTTTCGTCGAGGACGACTTCATTTCAAGAAGGGGAGGATGATGAGGACATCAATACCATTGTTACACCCATAGCCCCTGCTGCTATACATACTGGACCAATTACTAGAGCTCGCGCACACCAATTGAATTATCAGGTACTTACGTTTCTTGGTAACGATTCTAATGAGAATATGATGCTGCCTAAATTGGATACATTTTTTTGCTTACAAATGAAGGGCCTAGCTTGGACAAGAAAGATGAACCTTGGAGCAAGTTCAAGCATGGAGATGATGGCAATGCGCAAGGGGATCAAGAACGGAGTTACAAGTGGTGAATTCGGGACTTTGAAGCCATAATAAGGAGTGCACGAAGCCTTGGAGAAAATATACAAGATGCCACTTCGTAAATTTTGTCCAGAGGCTATTCTAGGTGTTGCGTCACCTTATTATTGGGCTAGGCCCATGTATTTTCGAAATACTTAAGTGTATGTTGTTTTTGAGTCCGTATGTGTGGGGAAACAAGAGTTAGGGTTGGTTTCGGACCCCTCCTCCAAGGGCCACGAAATTCCGCCCACTCCCTCCATATATACAGCCCTTAGGGCGTCGTTTAGACTTTGCGTTTTGTTTAGATTAAAAGTTTGCCATAGCTGCAACTTCGCGTACTTCATTTGTGTCCAACGACCAGACCAAGGCATTACAGAACCCCACCTTCATTAATAAAGCTTTCCTCTGTTATTCGCAATATCCAGATTGCAATCTCAGTTTCTTGCTTCTTCGTTTGCTTGCAGGAAATAGACCCTCGTGGTCAGATTGATCGTGCTCTGGCGTGGTCAATAACCCTGGGAAGTTGGTTTAGCGATTGCTAAGGCGCGACGTCTTCGCATGTTCGTAGTCGGATCGTTAAAGTCGACTCCCACAGAAAACAATATCTATCTCATTGAAACATCGGGACACCTTTGCCTCTATCAGTCCCTAAGTAGCCGAAACACCTTAGGAGACTCAAGTCACCACTCAAACAACCACAAAAACTATATGGAGCAAAAAGGGTTAGGTTGCGGAAGGCTATGGTGGTTTTGCGGGTGATATGGTGGAGGGCCTAGGCAAAGATGCCAAAATGTCAAAATTTTGATGGATTCAAATGGTGTTGGAACCTATCTAGGTGGATGGAGGATGTCAATAGCTACTCAACAAGCTTATGAACGCGAAAATCGGACTCCGGATGTGGAAGTTACGGCTGAAACGGTGAAGTGCTCGTGGCCGGCCTAGGAGGGCCGTGCGCACGGGGTAGGAGCCCGTGGGCACAGGGTCTCGTGCGCACGGTACACACACCGAGGGCACGGGGCACCTAGGACACGCGTGTTTGGCGGAGTTCTTCCTGATCTGGGCTCCAAATGAATGGATCTCGTTGTTGGGGTTTAGCTGGGGGTATGGGGGTGGTATGGGAGGGTGTGGGTGGGTGAAAACCAAGTGGCCGGAGCACACTGGAAGGGTCATGCACACAGGGTCTGCGAAGCCCGTGTGCACGGGGTCCCGAAGGAGCGGATGAACAGCTCCGGATCCGTGGCAAATCTCGAATCTGAGGTCAAAATCGAAGGATGGAAGGTAGGGGAAGGTGGAGGAAAGCTAGATCCACTTGAAACCAAGCAAATCCATGGATCAAATCCAACAAAACCTCATCAAACCAACAAATCACAAAAAAAATTGGGGCTATTTTTTTGGTGGGGAATTTTCGAAATTGGGACAAAAACAACAAAACTAGGCTAGAAAACAAAGAGGGGGCTCCAATTTCGTGATCAACCTTGGCTCATGATACCAAGATGTTGTAGGGTGGAACCCTAAGTGGGGATCTTTCATGAATTGGAGAGGGAATCCCCAAGAACAAGAAGAACACAAGAGAGAAAACAAGCGAAAACACTCAATTCACTAGATCCAATCACACATATGCTAGATCCAAGAACATACAAGAGGTCACAATGAGTCAAGAACAACAAAGGAAATATACAAGATACTAGTTCATCCCAATTCTGTGAGGAGAGAGGTCTTGATGATCCTATGATGGGGATCCTTCCCACATGTGGGGGTCTTGATATCCACAAGTGGATCTTCTCCCTTAGGAGGACATGATCTCCTAGAGGAGTGGGTACTAGAAGCAAAGCTCACATAATCATCTCATATACTTTACTATCCCTAACAAATGGTCTAGGTACAGAATATATAGGTGGCTGGAAGTGAGGGATGAGGTGGATGGAGAGGAGGCCCAAACAGAAATCACAGCCGTCCATCCTGCAGGGACCGTGCACATGGGGTAAGTTGGGCCTGTGCGCACGGGGTGCTCCAGCGCTAGCTCCCTGTGTAGTTCATGCGCATGGGGTCTTCGAGGCCTGTGGGCACGGGGTCGCCTGGGAGGTGTAGAGTTGATCTTGTTGCACTCCTTCTTCCTCCTTGTGGCCTTCGGGTCCTTCTCCTTGGCCTCCGGGATGCTCCCCAACTTCTTGGTGGCGGTCGTCCTCGTACCTAGTGATGCACAATGATCCATGGTGAGGTAGCAACCAAGTCCTATGGATATTCATGTAAATCTTGGAGAGGAGCGTGTTCACCTTAGGTTTGTTAGGTCCACTTGGGGCTTGAGGTGCAATGAAGGTGAACATGGTGATGTCCATAGGATGCTCCGCATCACCTTGTGCTGTACCTATCACTTTAGTGCCGAAAAAGGATGGTATGTCGTGTATGTGCATTGATTGTAGAGGCATTAATAATATTACTATTCGTTATCGTAATCCTATTCCTAGGCTAGATGATATGCTTGATGAATTGAGTGGCTCTACAATATTCTCCAAAGTTGATTTGTGTAGTGGATACCATCAAATTCGTATGAAATTGGGAGATGAATGGAAAATAGCTTTTAAAACTAAGTTTGGATTATATGAGTGGTTAGTCATGCCTTTTGGGTTAACTAATGCACCTAGTACTTTCATGAGGTTAATGAACGATGTTCTACGTGCTTTCATTGGACGATTTGTGGTAGTTTACTTTGATGACATATTGATTTATAGAAAATCTTTGGAGGAACATTTGGAACATTTACGTGTTGTTTTTATTGCTCTACGTGATGCACGTTTGTTTGGTAACCTTGGGAAGTGCACGTTTTGCACCGACCGAGTATCTTTTGTTGTCTATGTTCTTACTCCACAGGGAATTGAATTTGATTGCCAAGATTGAAGCTATTGGGAGTTGGCTGCAGCCCAAAACGGTCACACAAGTGAGGAGTTTCCTTGGCCTCGCTGGTTTCTATAGGCGTTTTGTGAGAGATTTCAGCACCATTGCTGCACCTCTTAATGAGCTTACAAAGAAGGATGTGCCTTTTGTTTGGGGTAGCGCACATGAAGAAGCCTTCACGGTGTTGAAAGATAAGTTGACACATGCTCCTTCACTCCAACTTCTTGATTTTAATAAGACTTTTGAGCTTGAATGTGATGCTAGTGGAATTGGATTAGGAGGTGTGTTATTACAAGATGGAAAACATGTTGCATACTTTTCTGAAAAAATGAGTGGGCCTAGTCTGAATTATTCTACTTATGATAAAGAATTATATGCTCTTGTTCAGACTTTAGAGACATGGCAACATTATTTATGGGGAAAACTTTGTTTTTGCCACTTTAGCTTTTGACCACTTTGCTTATGCCACTCTAGAATTTGACATTTCACTTTTACCACTCTTAGTTTTTGACAATACATCACAATTGCCATTCCGTGGCAAAAGCCCGGGGGGATTTTTTTTCGAAACCTACTCAGGCAAGGAAACATGAAACGGAAATTAGATGGATCTCGAAAACAAACCTAATATGAAAGGAACTCGGATTGGTGGTGGATATATGGTGATAGGATATGGCAGCGGTGGTTGTATATGGATACGGACTGGTGATGGTATATGGATATGGATTGGTGGTGGTATATGGATACGGATTTGTGGTGGTATATGGATACGGATTGGTGATAGTATATGGAGATGGATCGGTGGCGGATAAGCAGTGGTGGTAGATGGGAGGGGCGATGATGATGGTGCGGCGGCTGCATGGCAACTTATGACCAGAACTCGAAACTCTAAAAGACTAGACTCTCAGACCAGCAACTAGACACGAGATGCAACCGCAAATTCAACAAAGCAAAATACTGAAAAGATTATGCAAAGGCTCACACTGGTTCGGATATGATGAACTAACCCTAATTTTTTGGCATTTTCGTGGACTGTAGGTATGAAGAACAGACTCGATCTAAACTACAAAAAACTGTAAAATCTCACCGAGCAACCCAGAAATCTGATACCACTTGATAGAGGCAAAGGTGTCCCGTCTTTTGATGAGATGGTGGCTATTGTTTTGGAGGAAGTTGACTTTGACGATCCGACTACGAACGTGCGAGGACGTCGCGCCTTAGCAATCGCTAAACCAACTCCGAGAGGTTATTGACCACATCGGAGCATGATCAACCTGACCACGAAGGTCTATTTCTTGCAGGCAAACGAAGAACAAGCAAGAAACTAAGATTGCAATCTGGATATTGCGAATATAAGATGAAAGCTTTATTGATCAAGGTGGGGTTATGTGACGCCTTTGTCTGGTTGTTGAACACAAACGAAGTACGTGAAGTTGCAGCTATGGCAAACTTTAATCTAAACAAAACCCAACGTCTAAACGATGCCCTAAGGGCTGTATATATGGAGCAAGAGGGGGAAATTTCATGGCCCTTGGAGGAGGGGTCCAAAACCAACCCTATCTCTTGTTTCCTCACACATACGGACTCTAAAAACAGCCTATACATGGGCCCGGCCCAATAATAAGGTGACACGACACCTAGAATAGCCTCTGGACGAAATTTATGAAGTGGCATCTTTTATATTTCGTCCAAGGCATCATGCACTCCTTATGGTGGCTTCAAAGTCCTGAAATCATCACTTGTAACTCCGTTATTGATCCCCTTGCGCATGCCATCATCTCCATGATTGGTCTTGCTCCAGTGTTCATCCCTCTTATCCATGTCGGGCCCTTCATTTGTAAGCAAAACAAATGTATCCATTTTAGGCAGCATCATATTCTCATGAACAATAGAATCATTACCAAGAAACATGTATTGGCGTGCGCGAGCTCTAGTAATTGGTCCACTATGTATAGCAGTAGGGGCTGCGGGTGTAACAATGGTATTGTTGTCCTCATCACATTGTCTCGTCGCTATACCATGCTTTCATAACTTGAATTCAAAATATTTGGTTTGGAGACCATCAAAGATCAATATGTGCATGATGTTCTTTTAAATATATAATGCAGAATTGTAAAGAAGGAAGAACGTGGAACAAGTTCGTCGTTAATGATGGATTTGTGTTCCGTGCTAACAAGCTATGCATTCCAGCTAGCTCCGTTCGTCTTTCGTTGTTGCAGGAGGCGCATGGAGGAGGACTAATGGGCCACTTTGGCGTGAAGAAGACGGAAGACGTACTTTCTACACATTTCTTTTGGCCAAAGATGAGAAGGGATGTTGAGCGTTTTGTTGCTCGCTGCACTACATGTCAAAAAGCTAAGTCACAACTCAATCCTCATGGTTTATATATGCCTTTGCCTGTACCTAGTGTTCCTTGGGAGGATATATCTATGGACTTTGTTTTAGGTTTACCTCGAACAAAGAAGGGGAGGGATATCATATTTGTTGTCGTGGATAGGTTCTCGAAAATGGCACCCTTTATACCATGTCATAAAAGCAATGATGCTGTTAATGTTGTTTTTTTTTGAGAAATTATACAGTGGGAGAGGCTCCCACTGTGTTTGTATTACTCAAGAAGTAAGGTACAATGTACAATCCATATTTACAGACATCTCATCCTCCACTTTGGGAGGGAGTGTGGATAAATAGAGACCTGGGCTAACTAGTTGGGATGGAGGTTGTTTACAAAGGAGAGAATAAAGTCTCTCGAATCAACTTTGGTTCTGTATTGAAGTAGGACAAAGTCTTTTTTGAACCTATCAAGCCAATTATGATATGTTGGAGTGATGCCTCTAAAGAGTTTGTTATTCCTTTCTTTCCATATGCTCCAGGCTGCTTGCAAGAAGATTTCCATGAACATGGGCTTATCCCAATTATTAGAGGCTTTTCTTATCCATTGCAATCTGGATCCAGATACATCCCACGTGATTCCAATTTTGGACCAGCTGTATTTGCTAAATGGGCATTGGAAGATCATGTGCTCCACATCCTCTTCAACTAGTTGGTCACACAAGAGACAGCTGAGGTCATCTCCGATGTTATAGTGTCTTCTCTTGAGCATATCACGAGTATTTAGTCGATCAGAGAGGAGGAACCATCCGAACATCTTGACTTTTAGTGTTACCTTGCTCTTCCAAAGCCAATGATAGGATTGGTGTGCCTTCACATCCCGAAAATAGAACTTGTAGTATCTGTTTGCTTTGAATTCCTTCGAGCCCCAACAATATTCCCATGTGTCATGTGTGTATGGAGTTTCCTGATTGCCAATGTGTAGCACTTTTTGTTGCAGGTCATGAACTTCATCAAGTGCTTGTATGGAGAGGGGGAGGTGGAACGTTTCATGGAGGGAAGTGGATCCCAAGAAATCCTTGACAGAGATGTCCTTGTTCAATGCAAAAGAGAAGGCTCGAGGGTGCGATTCTTCCAGCACAGACTCCAACCAAAGATCTTTCCACATAAGGATCGTGTCTCCCTTATTTACATTTGCCTTTGAAATGCCTCTAAATATTGGTGTAAGTTTCAGCACGTCTTTCCACCAGAACGATCCACATGGCTCCGATGCATGTGGGATGTTGTGCGTGTAATATGTTGTCCATATCAGCTCCACCCAGGGCAGGTCATGATGATTGTAAAATTTGTGCAGATATTTGAGGAGGAGGGCTTCGCTTTGGATATGGAGATTGATGATACCGAGGCCGCCACATTCTTTTGGTTGGCAAACCATGTCCCAAGCCTCTACTGAATTGCATTTATCCCCTTGCTCCGTTTTTTTTTGTCCAAAGGCATTTCCTTCTGAGTTTATCTAGCAGTTCTAGGATCTTCGGTGGAAATTTGAGGGAACAGAGAGCAAAAATTGCGAGTGATGTGACCATTGTGTTGAGGAGAGACAGTTTTGCACCATATGACATTAGAGTAAGAGTGCTGGTCATTCTTCTTTCCATCGAGCAAACTAGAGGCATCAGATCTTGGACTGTGGGTTTGGTAATTCCAAGAGGCAGTCCCAAGTAAGTGAAAGGCATAGATCCTACCGTACAGCCAAAGATTGAGGCGATGGAGTTGTAGCAGTCGGGGTCACAGTTGATCGGGATTAATGTGGATTTGTGAAAATTTATGTTTAAACCAATGGAAGCAGCATAATCAGAGAGAATGCCTTTGATCGTCGTAGCTTGCTCAACTGAGGCTGGAAGTAGAATAATCGTGTCGTCAGCATACTGGATCACCGGGTAATCTTTCTGGTTTGGTCTCTGAAATGGAAGTTGAATTTGTCCTTGTCGGAACGCGTCGTTAATAGCAGCCTGATTTGTTCTTTCGTGAAATTATTCGCTTGCATGGTGTGCCAAATACTATTTGTTTCAGATCGTGATACTAAACTTCTTAGCCACTTTTGGAGATGTTTATGGGCTAAGTTGGGGACTAAACTGCTTTTTAGTACTACTTGTCACCCCCAAACTGATGGACAAACTGAAGTAGTCAATATAACATTGTCTACTATGCTTAGGGCTGTTTTGAAGATAATAAGAAAATGTGGGAAGAATGCTTGCCTCATATTGAATTAGCTTATAATCCTTCATTGCATTCTACTACTGAGATGTGCCCTTTTGAAATTGTGTATGGTTTCCTACCTCATGCATCTATTGATTTGTTGCCTCTTCCATCTTCGAAGAAGGTTAATTTTGATGCTAAAGAACATGCTGAATTGATTTTAAAAATGCATGAGTTAACTAATGAAAAAATTGAGCGTATGACTGCTAAATAAAAACTTGCTGGAGATAAGGGTAGAAAGCATGTTGTGTTTGCACATGGAGATCTTGTTTGGTTACATTTGCGTAAGGATAGATTTCCTAATTTGCACAAATAAAAGCTAATGCCACGTGCTGATGGTCCTTTTAAGGTGTTAGAGAAAATAAATGATAATGCATATAAACATGAGCTGCCTGCAGATTTTGGGGTTAGTCCCACTTTTAACATTGCAGATTTGAAGTCTTATTTGGGTGAGGAAGATGAGCTTTCGTCAAGGACGCCTTCATTTCAAGAAGGGGGGGGGATGATGAGGACATCAATACCATTGTTACAACCACAACCCTACTGCTATACATACTGGACCAATAACTAGAGCTCACGCACGCCAATTGAATTATCAGGTACTTTTGTTTCTTGGTAATGATTCTAATGTTCATGAGAATATGATGCTGCCAAAATTGGATACATTTGTTTTGCTTACAAATTAAGGGCCTAGTTTGGACAAGAAAGATGAACCTTGGAGCAAGTTCAAGCATGGAGATGATGGAATGCGCAAGGGGATCAAGAACGGAGTTACAAGTGATGATTTCAGGACTTTTAAGCCACCATAATGTGTGCATGAAGCCTTGGACGAAATATACAAGATGCCACTTTATAAATTTCGTCGAGAGGCTATTCTAGCTGCTGCGTCACCTTATTATTGGGCCAGGCCCATCTATTTTCGAAATACTTAAGTATAGGCTGTTTTTAGAGTTTGTATGTGTGGGGAAACAAGAGTTAGGGTTGGTTTCGGACCCCTCCTCCAAGGGCTATGAAATTCCCCCCTCTTGCTCCATATTGTAACGCCCTCGATGCGGCTATATCTCCCACATGTCGAAGCACGACTTAGAGGCATAACCGCATTGAAAGCAATGTCGCAAGTGAGGTAATCTTCACACAACCCATGTAATACATAAGGGAAAGAGATACATAGTTGGCTTACAATCGCCACTTCACACAATTACATGAATAAAGCATTACAACATCCAAATACAATTAAGGTCCGACTACGGAACCAAAATAAAAGAAGAACCCCAAATGTGACAAGGTCCCGGATCGACCCCAACTGGGCTCCACTACTGATCAACTAGAACGAAACAACACAAAGGACAAGATCTTCATCGAGCTCCTCCTAGAGCTTGGTTGCGTCATCTGCACGGACTCAACGACACCTGCAAACTGGTTTTGGAAGTATCTATGAGCCACAGGGACTCAGAAATCTCGCACCCTCGCGATCAAGACTATTTAAGCTTATGGGTAAGGCAAAGGTATGAGGTGGAGCTGTAGCAAGCGACTAGCATATATGGTGGCTAACATACGCAAATGAGAGCGAGAAGAGAAGGCAAAGCACGGTCGATAAAAGTATGATCAAGAAGTGATCCTAAAACAACCTACGTCAAGCATAACTCCAACACCGTGTTCACTTCCCGGACTCCGCCGGAAAGAGACCATCATGATAACACACGCGGTTGATGTATTTTAATTGAGGTCAACTTCAGGTTTTCTACAACCGGACGTTAACAAATTCCCATCTGCCCATAACCGTGGGCACGGCTTTCGAAAGTTCAAAACCCTGCAGGGGTGTCCCAACTTAGCCCATCACAAGCTCTCGCGGTCAACGAAGGAATAGACCTCCTCCCGAGACGTTCTGATCAGACTCGGTATCCCGGTTCTACAAGACACTTCGACAAGTTAAAACAAATCCAGCAACACCACCTGAATGTGCCGACAAATCCTGATAGGAGCTGCACATATCTTGTTCTCAGGGCACACTCAGATGAGCGCTCCGTACAACTAAAACCAAACCTCGAGTTTCCCTGAGGGGGCGCTGCACAGGACTCTAGTTCGGACCAACACTCAGAGGAGCACTGCCCTGGGGGGGTTAAAATAATGATGACCCTTGAGTCTGCAGAACCCAAGGGAAAGAAAAGGCTAGGTGGCAAATGGTAAAACCAATGTTGGGCATTGCTGGAAGAGTTTTATTCAAGGCGAACTGTCAAGGGGTTCCCATTATTACCCAACCGCGTAAGGAACGCAAAATCCGGGAACATAACACCGATATGACAGAAACTAGGGCGGCAAGAGTGGAACAAAACACCAGGCATAAGGCTGAGCCTTCCACCCTTTACCAAGTATATAGATGCATTAAGATAACAAGGCAATATAATGATATCCCAATAAGTAAATAATGTTCCAACAAGGGACAGTCTCCAATCTTCACCTTCAACTAGCAATGCTATAAGAGGGGCTGAGCAAAGCGGTAACATAGCCAATCAACGGTTTGCTAGGACATGGTGGGTTAGAGGTTTGACATGGAAATTTGGGAGGCATGATAAGCAAGTGGTAGGCATCACAGCATGGGCATAGCAAAAGAGCGAGCAACTAGCAAGCAAAGATAGAAGTGATTTCGAGGGTATGGTCACCTTGCCTGAGATCCTGCAAGGAAGAAGAACGAGACCATGAAGAAGACAAACGGACGTAGTTGAACGAATCCTCACAACACGACGTTACCGGATTACCGAGACGAAGTACACCGGAAAGAAAGCAAACAACATAGTAAACAACCAACACATCAACATGGCATGATGCACAAACAAATATGATGCATGTCCGGTTTAATGAAGCATGGCATGGCAAAGTGCACATACAACACTACAAGTTAAGTGGAGCTCAATATGCAACGAGTTGCATATTGACGGAACACCACATGATTTATTTAGTTCGATCTTGTTTATGTACCCAACAATATTAAATGTTGTTAGCATGGCAAGAGGGTGAAGCATAATAAAACTATCTAATCTAGGCAAGATTAAATGAGGCCAGAACGACAAACAACAAGTCCGGAAACTCCTCATGTGCATATATTAGGTTTGGTACTGTTCTGCCCTACACAATTTTATAGTTGTTAAACATGCAAAGATGATGCCACCATGTTAAACTAGACAAAATTCTACCCCATTTACATATAAAGTTTGTTAAAAACGGAGCTATGGTTATTTAGTTATGAATTAAATCATTTTAGCATGGCATAGGAGCAAATTAAAGCAAACATCATTTTAAACATCTCAAACATGCATGAAAGTTGGATATTATGAATCTAGACAAAATTCTAAACAAGTTTCATATATAAATCATTTAGATCCGATGCACGGGTGTGAAGTTATTAAATGCATGAAACTAGGGGGGTTTTCTGTAAAACTGCAATTCCCTGGAAATTAGCTAAATTCACAGAGACTGGAAAAAAACATCCATGGGCTGAAACTGGTGCAAGTCTGGGCCAACTGAAAAAAAAACAAAAGGGACGCTGCTCGGGGGGCGTCTCACCATGGGCCAAGGGAGATGGGCCTTGGGCGGTGCAACAGAGGAGCAGCTGGGCCTTGGCCAGAGGCTGGCCCATGCTGGAGCAGCTGAGGTCAACGCGTGCGTGCACCCGCAGCGAGACGAACCAGGGGTGCGGCCATGGTCGCGGGGCTTGCAGCGGCGCGAGATTCAGCGCGGAGGGCGGCGGAGCACTGCAGGGGAGGTGAGGAACGGGCAGCTCCGGTGATGGGGGTTCCGGATCCGGGCGGAGATGGCCGGCGGTGTTGACCTGCGAAGGGCATAGAGAGAGAGACCATGAGAGAGCAGGGAGACGGAGAGGGAGCAACGAAGAGAGAGGAGAGCAGGGAAGGCGGCCTGGGGTCACCGGCGGCAGCTCCTGGTCGCCGGAGTTCGGCAGCGCGGAGATAGGGTCGCCGACGAGGCAAGGCGAGGCGGTGGTAGCGAGCCGACGCAGGAGACATTCGGGAACGAGGGCTGTAGCGATGTACGAGCAGTGGCGGAGCGATCCGAGCCCAGATGGGCGCAGGCGGGCTTCCCGCGGGCTCGGCGGGCCTGCGTCTCGAGAGAGGAGGCTGGAGGAAGGGACGACAAGTGGCAGCGCTTGGTTGGCCGATCCGGTGGCTGGGTGGCGACGCAGCCACTGGGATGCTGCCAAGTGGCGCTGGTGAGGTGGCTGGCGCCGGATTTGGAGGGGGAAGGAGGCTGGTGGCATGGAATTTGAGGAGGGAGGCGGCAGGGAGGTAGGGGAAGGGTTAGGCTGCCAAATTTGGAAGGGGTTGTCCATATATAGGAAGGGATGGCTAGGATTTGGGTTTAGGGTGGTTTTTGGAGCATTTCAGAGCCTCCGATCACGATCTGACGGACCAGAACGGAGGGGGGTTTAGGTGGGCTGCAGGTGGGTTGTGAAGAGAGGTTGGGCTGAGATGAGAGGAGAGGAGTGCAGCCTGGCAACTGTTTCCGGAGAACGAAAACGTCCGACGTTAGACCGGCTATACTGCCGCTATAGTTAACGATTGGGCTATCAAACGAACTCCGAATGCGATGAAACTTGACAGGCAGTCTATCTACACTATAATAAGACCACACGTCAACTCTCATCCCATTCCGTGAACATTTCCCAGCCACTTATAAAATACTATTCTGGACATGCCGCGGGCGCGTGCAAGTGTGGTTGGGTTCAGAACGGACACCAAAGAGAACGAGGAGGCCGTGACGGATTCAAGTTTTCGAAAACATGCAGATGCAATGCGGATGATGGCATGGCAAGATGCAACACGCAAGCGAATGACAAGGCAACAAGAATGAATAACTGGAGGACACCCGGCACATCGGTCTTGGGGCGTCACACATATATACAGCCCTTAGGGCGTCATTTAGACTCTGGGTTTTGTTTATATTAAAAGTCTGCCATAGCTGCAACTTTGTGTACTTTGTTTGTGTTCAACGACCAGACAAATACGTCTCAGAACCCCACCTTCATCAATAAAGCTTTCCTTTTATATTTTCAATATCCAGATTGCAATTTCAATTTCTTGCTTGTTCTTTGTTGCTTGAAGGAAATAGACCCTCGTGGTCAGGTTGATCGTGCACCGGCGTGGTCAATAACCTCTCGGAGTTGGTTTAGCGATTGCTAAGGCGTGACGTCCTCGCACGTTCGTAGACGGATCGTCAAAGTCGACTTCCACCAAAACAATAGCCCATGAGTTCGTACATACGCATCTTTGCCTTCGTACGTACATCTTCGCCTACTTCCCATGAGTTCACCTACATCGACATCTTCAACTACAAGGCGACCACCTACGAGTGAGGGCGACAGTTCCATCTTTGGAAGCCCCTCAAGGAAGATGGTCGAGCATGGGAAATTGCCTTCGGTCCTGGAGACGAGGTACGAGGTGCCACATCATATGGGCCTCCAACAACAAGACGGTGATAGGAAGGTCGAGCAAGGGCCATCCCCTTCGACCACGGCGACGAGCATGAACCTCTTCAACTACATGAAGACGGCAGCCCAAAAGGACTCGTTCTCTGAGTCAAGGTACGAGACCGCACATGAGACCTTATCTTTGGTCTTAGAGGAGAGTGATGATGTGCCATCTTGGCCTTCATCCACGGCTACGACTATGACATGATTGGGAATGGAGACATTTGCACCTACATCTCTCTGACACCCACATATGACTAGATGCCCCAATTGCCATGTGAGGAGAGCCACCACCCCACGAGTGACATGAGTGACTCCACCATATATGAAATTGTGTGCATCTCCTATGAGAGGATGAGTGTAACCACCACTAGCCCCACACATCAGAGCATTCCACACATCCTATGTGAGGTTGAGAGACATTTGAGTGACTCCACCAACCATATGAGTAAGAGCATCATACCGGGAGTGAGTGAGCCACAACACTTAGTGAGGTAGTTGAGACGGCATGTGAAGCCACTATGATTTCTAACGACTTAACCTCTACTCCGAGTGTGTTTTCTTCTTTGGTGCTAGTTCTCCTACATGATGAAATGCCTACCCTCGACGAGTCCATACCTCCAACGACGAGATGGCCATGGTGGACTATGATGCACCCCCACATCGTTCCATCAAGATGAAGATCACCACGACTTCGTCTTTAACACGTCACCTACAATAAATGAGCAATGCTCCAAACGTAACATAGGTGATGGTGCTTCTCTTGTCCCACTAGTGGACTATCTTGCAAATGATTGCTTGCATGATGATGATCACCTTATGGACTCATCACATACTATGTCATGTTTCGATATGCAACCCATTTATGATGAATATGATGATGAGCACATTGATTTGCCTAGTTGTGATGCCATGATCCATAGGATATCATGTGAAAATTCTATTGGTCACATCATGTTCGATAATCCTTTAAACTTGTCATATGCTATGAGTGAGATCTCCCATACTGCATCATTTCAATCTCAACATAGTAACTATGCATGCCCCATTAAAATAAATCTCATTTGCACTTATGGCATAGATGACGAGATGATGGTCATTGGCTTTTGTTTTTCATGTGATGATATTGCCATGCTTCCTTTACATGATTTTTGCAATTCATCTACTATGCCATGCCATGATCACATAGAACCAAATATGCTTTGTTTTGGATGTTATCAATATTCTCCATGTGATGTTCCCATTAATTCTCATGAGCAGACCCCCATAGTTTCCTCATATATATTAGGATATTTTGATGCATTCCATACTTTGCATGATTCCCATAATTTCTTGCACCATATGCATTCCATGAATAACAATGCTCTACATATTTCTCATGATGCATTACACAATTTGAGTCTCCATTATGCTCTAGATAATAACAAACCTATCATGATGGATGACATGTTTCTATATCATGCATCTCATTTATTTGAGCATTGGATATTTTGTGCTAACCAACACAAGCACGTGCACATCATAATGGATGATGTGTACATATACCACGCACACACAGTTTTTCCTTTGCCTTTCTTTTGTGTAGGTACTCACGTATACTCGTCAACCTCTCAATCCCTAGAGTTGACAAAACGAGCTCTTGAGAGCAGCGATGATTTGGGATCCCGTGGAATATCCTTACCACCATTCCCTACGCGTAAGGACTACGCGCATATATTTTACTTGGCATCACATGGCTATGGGCTATATATCACTTGTTACCTTATGCCCATACTATCGTGTTCAGTTTGCATGTTATGCTTGCTTCTATGCCTTTTCCATGCAATTGTGACCCTTGCTTGCATCTACCCATGATTCACCATTTTACTACTCATATGTGTATTTGCATGCTTGGTGGAGATCCTTGTTGCTATTGCCATTTTTACCATGTGCATCATGCTATTGGTCCTTGTTATGTTGGGAGAGTCATGATGTCCCATTGCTATTTACATATGGCCTCTCGCCAATACATTGATGATATTTTGCTCATATATTGCCTTCATGCTTGTGATATGTATTGTGCATTATTCATGACCACCATTTGCACACATGACATGCTTGACATGATTCCTTCTAGTATGTTGCATCTTCGCACTACTAGCTTGCTTGACTTGATCTCTATGATTGCTAGCTTTGTCGCATCACCCATGTTCCATTCCTGCTTTCTTGGGTTGATGACATATATGCTCTTGCCTCTCACTTGATTTGTCTTGATCATTGTCTCTTGTCTCCATTAGTGGCATCTCTCATATCCCCTTGTATTGAGTGCCAACATGTTATGCTTATCGATCATGGAGACTTGGACATATTACTTGTGATACATGCTTGTTTACTTGAGCCTAATGTCTTTGGTTGTAGTCGCATCATATGCTTTCATACCATAACACACCTTGTCCTTTCTTATTATAAGAATGATGAAAACACTTGTTGGGTATCTCACCACTCGAATGATAGGTTTTGCATTCCCGCTAACCTCATTTGTTTATTCCGAGTGTTTTTCATGTTCTTTCGTTTTGAAGAAATCACAAGGCACCACTATCACGAGACATATTGGTTATGTGAAGGCGTACATGACATGCAACTCTAACATCTTCGGGAACATTCATAAGGTGAACTCCTTCCCTTTGAGCCGTCCTCACATACGCATATTGGATGTGTCATTATTTCATTGTTGTTTCCTTCTTCTTGTCCACATGATACACATATTGGAGGGAGGATCGACATCGGAGATGGACCCTATGGACCTTCTAGTTGAGGAGTGCCACAACATGAAGCTTTGGTACAACACCACACATAACAAATTTGCACCCTATGCATGGATTGACTCACATTATGATTGCATTGTTGCATCTTGTATTCCCTATGTTGTGATCTTCCTTGATGGCATATTCATACATCATGATCATATTGCCCACCATCAATTGCATGACAACATAATCACATTGAGCACCAATTACCATGTTCACACTTTTGATACACCGTCCCATTACGACATCATTTTGCACCGTGGTTGCGTCGATCATATTCGCAACACATTTGTGTGCACAATGATTGCATTTCTCCCATGAATGCTTTGCATATCATTCTAGATCATCTTGATAAGTTTCATGTGCTTTGTCACGAACAATCTTGCCGAATGGACTCATTCTTCTATGATGGACACTTTGTGTGTGCTAACCATTGTATTTCCAAGTGTACTTTGTATTTTCTCATTTTGCATGTACCACATACCGGAGAAACCTTGGGGCACTTGGATTGCGCCATGCCCTCAACTCCGTCCAACTACAAGTCCGTCCACGACAAGCATTTCCATGGTGATGAGGATCACGATCCGAGGTCGGATCTTTCCCAAGGGGGGAGATGATGCGGGGCATCCTACGATCATCCCCATGTTCACTTCGACCACTCCCCATGACCCAAGGATACATAAGATGAGACGTGGACTATATGCCATTGGACACAAGGTGAATTCGCTCCTCTCCGAACTACCACTTTCTATACATGAGACATGGCTACTACCTCAAGAGGAAACACTATATGTGATCATGTACTTGGAGGAAGGCCATGGAATAGCTCCATCCAAAGGACAAGACGGCAAGGACACCAAGTATGAGGGGCAAGAAAGAACAGCTGCCATTGGAGCTACAGCCACCGGACGACCGGTCGGGACCGTACGTCCGTCACCTGAAGCCCAACCTGCCCAAGTCCCAGCCGACGAAAGCTACAGCGAGAGGACGTCCAGCCAGGACCGGACAACCGACCACACCTCCTAGCGAGCGGACGACCGGCGAGGACCGGACATCTGGCGCCACCGCACCCGAGCCAAAATTAGTGGAAGTCCGAAGTGATCGGACATCCGGCGTCACCTTCACAGAACGGAAATAGCGGAAGTCAGCAACCACTGGACGTCTGAACACCCATGAGCCGCTGGACGACCGGTCCCTAACGGATGTTCGGTACCTGTCTGCACACAGTTTCGAGCCGAGGCCCATGTATCCCTCACTTACCCCTTCGTGGCCCTAGACTATATATACTCGTTGTCGGTGTACAAAAAGAGGGGTACACTTTTTGTACCCCTATAACTGTGCATGGGCAGTCTGAGCCGCGGATACCACCACACCAAGCAAGACAAGGGAGGTGAGCCAGGGTAAGACCGAAGCTCAAGAGAACTAGAACGACGCCAAGGCCAAGACCACAAAGAGCAAAGGGGACGAAGCGGACTCCCCCGGCAAGATCCTTGCCGGGAGACAGTTCTAGCAGCCCCGACAAGACCCTTGCCGCGGCGACTCGTCCCGCGCCTATGGAGCAAATCACCCTTGAGTCCACTGCCCCCAAAGGGCACGGATTAGGGAGACATCCCCGTGGCGGCATGCAGATCTTTGTGAAGACATTCAAGATCAGATATGCACTAAGGAGACGACAACCCTTGGCGGGATCCCAGCCGAGGTAGACCACAAGGCCCCCGGCAAGCGCCTTGCCAGGGATGACAGCAGGCGCCTCGGCAAGACCCTTGTCGGGGCTCCGGCAAGGCCCTTGCCGAGGAGACCCGCAGGGCCACCATCAGGCCCATGCCGACTAAACCTCCACCACCGCATGCATGCAGCTGCCGACCCAACCAGCTGGGCAGGCACTCGCGTGGCGGCATGCAGATCTTCGTGAAGACCCACCACTGTGCCACCTCAGCTTCCTGCCGACCTACATGGCATCACAGGCGTCGCTGGCCAGGGCGCGTGTCAACACAAGAAGGAGCGGCGATGGACGAGACAGGTTTCTCCCTCATCCCCGATAAAGCAAGCACACCTAAGCAAGACGCATTAAATGCGCCTTGTCATGTGATGCGAAGGATAACCTCGCAGCACTGTACCCTTTCCACCTCCCATGTGCCACTGTGGCAACCCCTTTTTTCTATAAAAGGAGGCCCGAGGCGACCACAGGAAGGATTCGGCTTTTTGGAGCACCTCACGCCCCATAGCTAGCTCAAGAACACAGATATACAATCCACCAAAGCAGGAGTAGGGTTTTACGCATCCTCGCGGCCCGAACCTGGATAAACGAACTGTGTGCTATCTGTTTGATCCGCTCTTCTCACGACCCCACCCCCCGCTAACCATAGTAGGGATTCTTGTGAACCCATAGGTGTCGTTCCAACCGACATCTTTGGCATGCCAGGTAGGGGGCGCAATTGTGAGAATCGGCTTTAGCAGTTAGTTCGGCGCTTCTTCATCATCATGGCGCCCAAGAAGAAGACGACAGTGGTGGTTGGCCAGTCTGAAGCCAGACATACCGTCCCGACGCGGGTGAGCAGCGGACCGGTCGCAGAAAGGACCCGGGACGCTGCTCACAAACACCAACACCATCCCAACAGCCGAAGTTTGGGAGGCGGTGATGTTTGTGCACCTGGTAACGGGCCACACGTCGCCAAATCCAAAGGCGGAGCCAAGCCCTTCGCGGGTGGAGCGGGGCCTTCCAGGGTCATCGCCGCCCCGCCCGAAGGCGACGCAAGGGCCTCCTAGACTCCCGCGCCAGCGCCAACAGCGCGCTCCTCCCAGACAGCGCGCAACGAACGGTGTAATCACGCCGAAGATCCCGGGCGTCGCCGCGGGAAGAGCCCCGAGCGCCACTCCCGCGACGTAGAAGACCTGCCCACTCGCCGAGGCGCTGGTGAAAACGGCATGCAACTGCGGGGTCGTGATAGAGCTCCTTCTGACATGCTCAGAAGTCGAAGCGCGTCGCGACCCGTGCAGGTTTCGCTGCCACCGACGCCAGCAGAGGCCCTGGCGCGCGCAGTTGCTCCTCGACTTTCCTCCCACTATGGGGAAACTCGACGAATGGAGAGCCACTATCCGAAGCCTTTTTGCTATGGCCAACAAAGACGACCCAAGTCCGGTGCGGCCCCCGGGTTGACGCTCCGATGGAGTCCCGTGGACCAGTGGCGGAAAAGCCGGTGGCGCTGCGACCATGGTGCATTCACCTCTTCCCCATCTGGTACCGCGGATGCCGGCTCGTCGCGACGTCGCGGGCGACGACATCTCCATAGCATCATCTAACCCACGGACCCACTGTGACCAGCACCAAGTTCTTCGGGAACGAGCCCATGAAGACGCTCGAACCACTATCGAGCGCCGGCGTGGAGCGCGCCACCAGTCAGACAGGCAAGCAGGGCCTACTGTGAACCACCCGGCCTCGGAGAGCCCTGGAGGCCTACCTTACGAGATAGGCTATCCGGATTTTACCCATGAGCTGCGACAGTTCCAGTGGCCCACCCACCGCGCCTTCAAACCTGACGTTGGCGAAAAGTACAACGGCAAGACTCACCCGTCTTATTTCCTCAACATCTACACCATCGTGATGCAAGCCGCCGGAGCCCGCGACGATAAGGTGCTTGCAAATTACTTTCCATTGGCTCTTAAACCCAACGCCATGTCGTGGTTGATGCACTTGCTGGTAGACTCTATTTCCTCCTGGTCAGATTTGTGCCATGAGTTTGTGGGCGCCTTTACTGGAGGTCACCAAGCCCATGGCCAAGCAAGCGACCTGCATGTCATTCCCCAGAAGGGAGGCGAGAGTCTGCGCAAGTATATACAGAGGTTCAGCCGGGTACAGTACAATATCCCTGATGTTCACCCTGCCGCCATCATCAGTGCGTTCCATCAGAACGTGCGTAACCGCAAGATGCGCGAAGAACTGGCAATGAACAAGGTGAAAGATGTGGCAGAACTCTATGTTCTTGCTGACAGATGTGCCCGAGCTGAAGAGGGAAGGAAGTACCCCGGCGAAGATGCCGGCGTGGAAATCGACTCCTCAGATGAGGATACTGCCGCCCCGCCGAAGAAAGGTCGGCGCCGCAACAGGAAGCGCAAAGGTAAAGTTGTGCTTGCCGTCGAGGGATCTGATGACGCCGGCTCCGCCAAGAAAACCAAGGCAGATGACCCCGGCAAGGAAATTGCCGGATGTGTTGCCTGCCGGGCCTTGGCGGCTGCCGAGAAGCCAGGAAACTCCAACAAGCAATACTGCAAGATCCATCGCACCAAAGGCCATGATCTCCAGAAATGCCGACAGGTTGAGCTCCTTGCTGAGAAGCAGAGGGCTGAATATGAGAGGCGGGACAAGGAGAAAGGCCAGGACGGTGCTGAGGGGTCTGGCAAGAAGCGTGACGGCCAGGCGGGCCGTCGCGGCAAAGATAAACAGTGGGAGAGGCCCGTCCAGGGCCGTGACAAAAAGCCAGAAGACGATGATCACGAAGAGGACGATGAGTCTGGTGACCAAGAATGATGTCGGGGCCTGCGACGATCATCACCGTCCCATCAGACAAGAAGGATGCGCTAATTTGCGCTGACCAACTCTACCAATAAGCAGTTGCAGCAGCCGCCACTGCTAAGGCTCTTTCTCCTGCCGCTGGAGCCCCGGGAAGGCAAAAGAAGAAGACCGGTGAGACCTCAGGACCCATTCCGGCAAGCGCACCTCTTCGGAGTGTAGCGCTCCCGTCGAGGACGTGCAGAGAGCTCCGCCGACAGAAAGAAGATGTCCAGGGCCACACCGCCGGGAACCAAGAAGGTTTCTGTCAAGGAGGACGGCACGGCAGGAGCTTTTACCATAAGCTCCACCCTTGACGACAAATAGGAAGACGCGCTCGTCACCTTCCTGTGGGCGAATGTCGATGTGTTTGCATGGCAAGCATCTGACATCCCCGGCGTTCCCAGGGAGGTGATTGAGCACCACCTTGCTGTCTGTCCTCATGTGCGGCCCGTCAAGTAGAAGGTCAGAAAGCAAGCTTTGGAACGACAAGATTTCATCACAGAGGAGATCCGGGAACTAGAAGCAACGGGTTTGGTAAGAGGAGTGCTCCATCCAACGTGGTTGGCCAATCCGATGGTAGTGCACAAGGCAAATGGGAAGTGGAGGCTGTGTATTGATTACACAGATATTAATAAGGCTTGTCCCAAAGACCCCTTCCCGTTGCCGCGCATCGACCAGATTGTTGACTCCACAGCTGGGTGTGATCTGTTGTCATTCCTCGATACCTACTCCGGCTACCACCAGATCTTCATGACAAGGGAAGATGAAGAGAAAACGGCATTCATCACCCCATGTGGTACGTATTGCTTTATATGGATGCCTTTCAGGTTGAAGAGTGCTGGTTCAACGTTTGCAAGGGCGGTCCAGATTGGTTTTGAACCCCAGCTCCATAGAAATATGGAAGCTTATATGGATGATATAGTGGTCAAAACCAAGAACAGGGCAACCCTCATATCAGATTTACAAGAAACATTTGCAAACCTACGCAAGATCAATCTCAAGCTGAACCCTGAGAAGTGCGTCTTCGGCGTCCCATCTGGCAAGCTTCTCGGGTTCTTTGTGTCACAGCGTGGGATAGAGGCCAATCCGGACAAGATCAATGCTATAGAGAAGATTGAAGCGCCCAAGCGAGTCAAGGATGTGCGTCGGCTTGCTGGTTGCATTGCCGCCATGAGCAGGTTCATTTCCAAGTCCGCCGAGCGCACCCTTCCCTTTTTCAAAATTTTGAAAAAGGCGGGCCCGATGGAGTGGACACTAGAAGTCGAAGCACCATTGCAAGATTTGAAGAGGTACCTCTCCTCCGCGCCAATACTCGTTGCGCCTAGGCCACAGGAACCGTTGCTGCTGTACCGGGCGGCAACGAACCAGGTGGTCAGCGCCGCACTAGTGGCGCAGAGAGAAATTGATGATGAGGTAATAGCAGCGACGGAGCCCGATGCCATCGATGCCGAGACGATGCAGCCAATTGAAGTGCCGCCGAAGAAGAAAATGATGCAGCACCCGGTCTACTTTGTTAGTTCCCTCCTGCAGGGGGCTAGATCGAGGTACTCCGGTGTGCAGAAACTGCTCTTCGGGCTTCTTATGGCCTCGAGGAAGCTGCGTCACTACTTCTAGGCGCACGAAATCATTGTCGTCACTCGCCTCCCTCTGCAACGGATGTTGCACAATCCAGACGCAACGGGAAGGATCGTAGAGTGGGCACTAGAACTGTCCAGCTTTGGCCTCAAGTTTGAGAGTACCTCGACAATTCAAAGCCGAGTCCTGGCGGAGTTCGTTGCAGAATGGACCGCGACGCCTGACGAAGAAACCCAAGAGACTACTCTCCCCGGCAAGGAGGAAAGTTGCGACTGGATCATGTACTTTGATGGACACACAGATATCAAGTGTGCGTCTCTTTGTCTTTCTTTTGTCTTCTTTGGTTCACAGGACACACAGATATCCATGCCGATCCACTTGGGGAGAAAAAAAGAGGAACAGACCAGCATCTAGCCCCCGGCAAGCCAGTATTGCCGAGGGCTGCAAGAGCAAAGATTCACCCACGGCGAACCAGGGTTGCCGGGGACTGCAGCTTCAGATAAGTTCTTCATCCCTTATCATGCATTCCATTATGGACTGAGGTATGTGAAACCTCGTTTTTCCCTAAGCTACCGTGCTCCCCTAACTCTAGGCCCTGGGCTCGTTCCTGGGGCCAAGTTTGGTCATAGTCGCGGTAGCGAAAGGATGAAACAAGGAGCCTGAACCTGCCTCATCCCTTCCTCCGCCAAAGCGTGAGGAAGGTCGAGTGAAGTGGGGGGGACGGCAAGGCCTGTTGCCGGGCAAGGAAATGTTTATCTTGAAGATATCAAGGATTTACTCCTTGTCGTGGGTTCCACCCACAAACAAATGACCCGGCAAGCATCCCTTTTTCATTAAAAAAACATTCCACTCAGGTACAGTCCATAGGGATTGAAAAACATGAATGATGGGATTAAAAGTTTTAAATTCAACAAAGGCCCGAAGGCTTACAAACTAAAAAGAGATAAGGTGCCCGTAATCCCTTTCTTGTCCCTCTCCTCAGGAGGCAGGTCAAGGAGGCGAAATGGACAAAAGGAGCGCCTAGGCGAGCTATGGGTGGCAGAAGACACCAAGAGAACATCTTGGTGGCCTTCCAAAGGCTGGATGGTGATGGCGGCGCCGGAAGCAGAGCTCGAAGACGAGGCGGCAGGACGTCAGCATGCGTCGAAGGCACCGGTGCCCGCGTACTCCGACTTGACGGCCTTGCCGCCCGCCCTCTTCCTCTTCCACAGCCTCCCAACGCCAGCCGCCCAAGGAGACGACCCCGAGAAGTTCAGGGTGCTGGCGACACGGATGATGTGGTCGTTGGTGCCTCACGGAGCGGCACCCGACACCTAGTCGGACCCGTCATCCTGCCGCCTACTACCCTCGTCGTCGCTGCCGCTATCCTCCTCGTCACTCCCGCCCGAGGAGGAGTCTTCACTATCAGAAGAGCTCTCCACACAGCACCTTGCACGGGTCCCAAAGAGCCCGAAGACCTTGACGGAGAGAAGGCCACCCTCCATCAGCTTAAAATGGAGAGTGAGCCCCTCCGTCAAGCGGTGGATATGAGCAAACGTCTTCCATCCCCGACAAAGATACATCACATGAGGGGAGGGGAAGTCGACGCGGACCCGCGTGCCACTGATCCCGCAGCCCCTCATGTGCAGCCGCAACGACTCTGGCGGATCCAGCTCCATCTCCCGCGCAAATGGAGTCGGTAGACGAAGGCGACGGCGCGGCGGCCGGCGCAGCTTGACGAAGAACTCACAAGGGTCATCCCCAAGATGGCCCGCCATTCGAGGAGGAGCTGCTGGCGGAGGCGAGGCCGGCGTGCCGCCCCGTCCTCCCCTTCCCTGAGCGCCCCGGCCTCGCCCACGGCCTCGCCCCCTCCCCCTTCCCCTCACGGCTGGCTCTACCACCGCAGGCGCAGGAGAAGGAGGGATGCGTTGTCGAGCGGCGACCCTCGCCGCCACTGTTGAAGGATCGGGATTCCCTCTCTCCATGACGCATGGAAGGGAGGAGCAGAAGCTGAAGGAAGAAGAAGATGAAAGAATGTGGGACGCCATCCCCCCTCCCGCTCTTTATAAAGGATCGGGGTTGGGGCTTGGCCGCCCCGCTTAGCCAATCAAGATACGGAAGGCGCAGGGAGCCAGGACCGACCCGCCGCCCCAACCAGCGACGGCCCGGTTTCCCGCCTCCACCGTTTGCCACCCCAGGCGCATGGGAGACATGTGGCGGACGTGCAGAACCGAGGGGACGGGTGAGATGACCACTCCCCACCCTACGATCGTGGGGAGTGGACGCCTTGAAGACCGCGCCTCAGCCCCATTCAGTAAATGGGCCGCGCCTCCACGCCTCCCTCCGTTTATGGGGAAGGCGTGAACTGCCCCTTTACTACAATGTGACGCATGCCTGTGGGAACCAACCCCACGCATGCCGCCCACGTCACACACGCCTCCCCACGCCACGCCACGCGCGGGAATTGTGGGAAGCACAGCGCGCGAAGAATCTTACCGCGGTAAAAACCACCCCGCCTGCCCCCATACCGTTTTTGCGCCTAGCCCAACAATGTGTTGCACTTATGTGTGGCCCAGGCCCCGGGGCTCCTGTCGCTGTACAAAAAGAGGGGTACACTTTTTGTACCCATATAACTGTGCATGGGCAGTCTGACCCGCGGATACCACCACACCAAGCAAGGCAAGGGAGGTGAGCCAGGGTAAGACCGAAGCTCAAGAGAACTAGAACGACGCCAAGGCCAAGACCACGAAGAGCAAAGGGGACAAAACGGACTCCCCTGGCAAGATCCTTGCCGGGAGATAGTTCTAGCAGCCCCGGCAAGACCCTTGTCGCGGCGACTCGTGCCGCGCCTACGGAGCAAATCACCCTTGAGTCCACTGCACCCAAAGGGCAAGGATTCGGGAGACATCCCCGTGGCGTCATGCAGATCTTTGTGAAGACATTCATGATCAGATACGCACTAAGGAGACGACAACCCTTGGCGGGATCCCAGCCGAGGAAGACCACAAGGCCCCCGGCAAGCGCCTTGCCGGGGATGACAGCAGGCGCCTCGGCAAGACCCTTGCCGGGGCCCCGGCAAGGCCCTTGCCGAGGACACCCGCAGGGCCACCATCATGCCCATGCCGACTAAACCTCCACCACCGCATGCATGCAGCTGCCGACCCAACCAGCTGGGCAGGCACCCGCGTGGTGGCATGCAGATCTTCGTGAAGACCCACCACTGTGCCACCTCAGCTGCCTGCCTACCTACATGGCATCGCAGGAGTCGCTGGCCAGGGCGCGTGTCGACACAAGAAGGAGCGGCGACAGACGAGATAGGTTTCTCCCCCGTCCCCGATAAAGCAAGGACACCTAAGCAAGATGCATTAAATGCGCCTTGTCATGTGATGCGAAGGATAACCTCGCAGCACTGTACCCTTTCCACCTCCTGTGTGCCACTGTGGCAACCCCTTTTTTCTATAAAAGGAGGCCCGAGGCGACCATAGGAAGGATTCGGCTTTTTGGAGCTCCTCACGCCCCAGAGCTAGCTCAAGAACACAAATATACAATCCACCAAAGCAGGAGTAGGGTTTTACGCATCCTCGCGGCCCGAACCTGGATAAACGAACCGTGTGCTATCTGTTTGATCCACTCTTCTCACGACCCCGCGCCCCGCTAACCACAGTAGGGATTCTTGTTATCCCATAGGTGTCGTTCCCACCGACACTTGTCCACCTCCTCCTAGTTAGGGTAACATTGTGTTAGCTCATATGTGAGATAGAGGTTCGCTCATCCATCCGGATCTACTCAATTGCGAGGGACCGCTACCTCTTCAGAGAAGATCCACCTTGGATTCAAGACCCCTTCATGGGAAGACCCCTCATGAACTCCACACGGAGAAGAACCGGTTACCTTTGTATCATCCTTTGTTGATCGTGGATCTTCTATCTCCTTTTGTGTTTCGAGGATCTAGCATATGTGTCACCTAATCTCGTTGGTTTGAGTGATTCTCTCGTATTTTCCCTCATGTTTCTCCTCGTGTTCTTCGTGTTCCTCGTTGGGATCCGCTCCTTTCGTGAAAGATCAACAATCTAGGGTTCCACCCTACATCAGTACCCGCGAGTGAGCTCACCGTTAGCGGCAAGGAAGTTTTTTCCCTCAAGGTCGAGGTGCAGAAAATAGCTCTCACTCTACAGGAGCTGCAAATGCAGCCCTCGTCCAAGTGCCAAGAACTATCCACCGCCAACGATGCGGTCCAGGACCTGAAATCCAAACTTGCCGTCCTAAAGAAGAATCTTGAATCTGCGAAAGAGCGAGGGAGAGTCTTGGTGGAGAAGTTGACTGCCGAGGAAATCCTCTAGAAGGATGTCCAGAACAAGAACGAGGAGCTGCAAAAGATGCACTCCCTCTGGACAGAGAAACTGGTTGACACAGCAGAGCGCCTCACTTCTCAATTGATATAGATGGACATGAAGAGCTGGAGATTTACCGCCAATGATCATGAGGTCGCCAGTGCCAGAATGACCAAGTTCTTCCACGACCTGATTGAAGCGTTGAAGACGTATCATGACAACACAAATGCCTTCTTTGCCAACAAGTCCCGGCAGTTCACCTATAGTGTACTTTATGTTGCGCTGCTCAAGCTGGTCCATCCCAATCCAGGGCTCGACATCTCCAAGGTTTTCAAGAAGCTGTCGGCGAACACATACATCACAGTTGCTGACAAGATCGTTGCCCCTTTGCCAACAAGGTCCTCAATGTTCCCAGGGTCCAAGGTGATCACATTGACTAAGAACATCATTCCATCTGTTGCCGCGCTGCCATGTGAACGATACATTCGACCTTAGTTAGGTCTGCACCACTTTTGTGATGTAATATGACTTTAATAGTATGTATGCATGGATGGTATCCCTTGTTTTACTTTGCCTTTTATTCTTTTATAATTGAGCACCCTACGCATCCCGGAAAAGCTTGCTGAGGCAAATACTAGCCGCAAACACTCTGAGAATGGATCCTTAGCAGCCTACCCGTAGTATTACCACCGGCAATCTACCCTTCGACGTTTTCAACACAGCCACCTGAACTGTTGACTGGACACGAAACAGACAAGGGTGCGAATTATTACGATCTTTCATGAAAGGAGCGGATCTGTCCAGGAACACAAAGAACACGAGTGGAAACACGAGGGAAAACACGAGGGAAAACATGAGAGAAACACTAAAACCAACAAGAATGATCACACATATGCTAGATCCTCGAACACAAAAGAGATAGAAGATCCATAGTCAACTAGGGACGATACAAGTAGCAAGGTCTTCTCCATGAGGAGGTCTTGATGTTCTTCCTGTAAAGGGGTCTTGAATCTGCTTCGGGGATCTTCTCCGAGGAGGTGCAATCTCCAAGGAGAAGGTAACCATGTGAAAGAGCAAAGCTCTCACACAAAATGAGCCAGTCCATTGCTAACCCTAGCTAGGAGGAGGGGGAGGTCTATTTATAGTCGTAGTACAAAAGGGGGGCAAAGTCAAGGGGTACATTTGTCGCAGCCTGCAACTGGACACAACCAGGGGCTGGACGTACGGTGGGCGTCAGACGTCCGGAGGCTCGGGATGGTGCGAACGTCCGTAGTTCTTCGGACTTCCGTAGATTACGCTCGGTCACCGTGGCGTCGGACGTTCGTAGGGGTCCGGTCGTCCGGTCGCCGGTCGCCGGTCGTCCGGTCTTCCTCGGACTTCCGTTGGTTCCATTCAGTTGCAAGGGAGCCGGTCGTTCGGAGATGGTCGGTCGTCCGGAGCCAAGGAGGTGTCGGACGTCCGGCTGCTGTAGCTTTCTTTGGCCTGATTTCCTTGGGCTTGATGCTTGGTGTCCTCGTCGTCTTGTCCGATGGATGTCGCTGCTCCATGGCTCTCCTCCAAGTACCTGATCACACATAGTGTTTCTGCTTGAGGTAGCAGCCATGTCTCATGCATAGAAAGTGGTAGTTCAGAAAGGAGCAAATTGTAACGCCCTCGATGCGGCTATATCTCCCACGTGTCGAAGCACGACTTAGAGGCATAACCGCATTGAAAGCAATGTCGCAAGTAAGGTAATCTTCACAACAACCCATGTAAATAGATAATAGGGGAAAAAGGTACAAAGTTGGCTTACACTCGCCATGTCACACAAAGTACATGAATGACATTACAATCATCCAATACACTCATGGTCCGACTACGGTACCAAAAATAAAAGATCAACCCAACATGCGACACGGTCCCGATCACCCCAACTGGGCACCACTACTGATCATCAGGGAAAGACACATTGTAACGGCGTGAGTCTTTGTCGAACTCCCACTTGAGCTCAAGCGCATCATCTAGAACGGAGTCATCGGGCCCTGCATCTGGTTTGGAAGTAATATGTGAGTCACGGGGACTCCGCAATCTCACACCCTCGTGATCAAGACTATTTAAGCTTATAGGTAAGGCAAGGTAATATGTGGAGCTGTAGGAAGCGACTAGCTTATATGGTGGCTAACATGTTCGCAAAAGAGAGCGAGAAGAGAAGGCAAAGCACGAACGAATAACTATAGACCAACCTACAGCAAACATTACTCCAACACCGTGTTCACTTCCCGGACCCAACCGAGAAGAGACCATCACGGTTACACACGCAGTTGATTCATTTTAGTTAAGTTAAGGTTCATGTTATCTACAATCGGACATTAACAAATTCCCATCTGCCCATAACCGCGGGCACGGCTTTCGAAAGTTCAAATCCCTGCAGGGGAGTCCCAACTTAGCCCATCACAAGTTCTCACGGTCAACGAAGGATAAACCTTCTCCCGAGACATTCTGATCAGACTCGGTATCCCGGCTCTACAAGACAACTTCGAGAATGGTAAAACAAGTCCAGCAACACCGCCCGAATGTGCCGACAAATCCCGATAGGAGCTGCACATATCTCGTTCTCAGGGCACACTCAGATGAGACATCCTACGAGTAAAACCAAACCTCAAGTTGCCCCGAGGTGGCCCCGCAGTCTGCTCGGTCAGACCAACACTCACTGGCCCAGGGGGGTTTAAATAAAGAAGACCCTTGAGTCTGCGGAACCCAAGGGAAAAAGAGGCTAGGTGGCGAATGGTAAAACCAAAGTTGGGCATTGCTGGAAGAGTTTTATTCAAGGCGAACTGTCAAGGGGTTCCCATTATCACCCAACCGCGTAAGGAACGCAAAATACGGGAACATAACACCGTTATGACAGAAACTAGGGCGGCAAGAGTGGAACAAAACACTAGGCAAAAGGCCGAGCCTTCCACCCTTTACCAAGTATATAGATGCATTAAGATAACAAGATAATATGGTGATATCCTAACAATAAACAATGTTCCAACAAGGAACGATCTCCAATCTTCACCTGCAACTAGCAACACTATAAGAGGAGCTGAGCAAAGCGGTAACATAGCCAATCAACGGTTTGCTAAGACATGGTGGGTTAGAGGTTTGACATGGCAATTTGGGAGGCATGATAAGCAAGTGCTAGCAATCGTAGCATAGGCATAGCAAAAGAGCGAGCATCTAGCAAGCAAAGATAGAAGTGATTTCGAGGGTATGATAATCTTGCCTGCAAAGTTGTCAGAGTTGACTTGATCCACGTAAGCAAACTAAATGGGCTCGTTGTTAGCGAACTCGTCTCCCGGCTCTACCCAAACAATACAAACAACCAAAAGGAACACAATCAACCACGTACAAAGCTCAAACAACATGATGCAAACATGGTATGCTATGCGGGATGCAATATGTGATGCATATGCAAGATTTGACAAGGAATGATTGAACCTGGCCTCAACATGGAAATCCAAGAGTGCCACTAGAAAGGTGAGGTGATTTCGGTTGAAATCGATATAAAGAACACCGGAATCGGATGCACGGTTTGGAAATGGCAAGCAAAACAAATATGGCAACGGTCTGCGACAAACAGCAAGTAGACATATAAATGCATTAAGATAATTATGTTACAGCCCTCAAATATTACAACAAAATACATGGCAGGGATCCTCTCATGATGATTGACAAAAGATGAACACTAATCTATGGACAATTCATCCATTACCAGGTTCAAACAAGCATGGCAAAAGTGCAAATGATAAACAGATTTCAGATTTTGTGAAATTAACACAAGTCTGGAATTTAACATCAGGTAGCACAATTTGGAGCATGAAAACTATATGCTACAAGAACTTAACATGGCAAAACAAGGCATGAAATGAAGCTACTCAAAGCACTTAACAAAAATCCCTTAGTGACCTTGAGCCAAAAGGGATCAGAAAATACAATTGCAAGCATGTGAACATGGCAAAAACATAATCAGATCTATGACTTGGTGAAAAACTAGAGCATGCAAATCTGTTAACAAGTAGGCATGTTTACGAGCTCGACGCACTCACTACAGACCAAGGCATGGCAAACTAAGCATACACCCATCAAGAATTCATATCATATAAGCTAGCCATGGCAAGAACAACAACATAGCATGCACGGATCAACAACAACATCCTCGGCAAAATCGCTAGCAAGTAAACAATCTGCCAGGATTCAAGAAATAGCAAAAGTAGAGCTCGATTGACTCAAGCTAGGGTGCTCCATAATTGCAAACAAGGACATGGATGGATAGAGCACCACAATATTAACAAATCATCCTTACTGATAATCCTCAAAATAGGCACGGATCTCTAGGAAACAATATGAACATATGGCATATTGATAAAATCAGATCAAGGACTTAGAGAAATTCTAAGTCCCTGAAATCAGCATTAACGAATGCACTACTTTGCAAGCTTGTGCTAGTCACCACACATGTCACAAAAATACATGGTAAGCACCTCTGTAAAGATGGCATGGCATATAACAAAACACATGTAGAGCTCAGGGGCATATAATGCACACAATAATCATGGCAAAAATGACAAATAGCTATTTGATGCAGCAGATCTGACAATTATCTCAAATAGATCTCTTCCAACAGCATTTCGGGCATCAAGATGAGCTCAAATGAAAATGATGCAATGAGATAAAATGATGTACTCGCCGAGAAGAACATTTTGATAAATCATGCATGCAAAACGGAGCAGAATGCTAGGAGATACAGCAGGTCAAACATGCATACATAATGACATGAAACAGGGACTTAGCAATTTTATGAAAAAAAACAGAACGGGCACAGGAGATCTAAAAGACGCCTGGGGCGGGGTTTACTGGGCTCTCACCATGGGCCTTGGCCCAGAGCGCGGAGAGGAGCAGGCCAGCTGCTGGGCCTTGGTGCTTCGGCCCACGCGGGGAGGAGGCAGAGGTGCTCGTCGTCCTCCTCAAGCACCCACTCGAGTAGGACAGCGGGACGGCGGCACCTGAGGTCAACGGCGGCGTAGCGGCGACTCCGGCAAGCGGGCACGGCGGGGGTCTACGGGAATGGAAGGATCCAGAGGCAGGGGCGCCGGATCCGTGCTTGATGGAACTCCAAACGGCGGTGGAAGCGAATCGCGGCAGCGGTGCGGTTCCTGTCGAACGGGAGAGAGAGAGAGATGAGGACGGGAGAGATCGGGCCAGAGGAGGAGCGAGATGGGGATGGGCGCGGTGACCAGTGACCTGGTGAAGACGGCGGACGGCGAGGCAGGCGAGGCGGAGGACGGGCGGCAGCGTGCTTCGGTCGCCGGAGTTGGTCGCCGGCGACGGCGCGATGGCGGCGGCGAAGATCCAGCAAGGCGGGTGCGGGCGGCGAGGTTGCGGGCTCCCTCGGGCCGGGGGCGGGTCCGAACTGGGCTTCACCGGCCCAGCCGCGAAGTGGGCGCGGGTGGACACGTGGCGCGCAGCAATTGGTCCAGGCGGCGGGGTTGATTATGTGGCGACGCCCGATTGGTGCAGGGGACGTGACCGGCGGACACGTCCGGCGGCGGGGTTTTCGTCCGGCGGCGCGAGAGGAGCGTGGCTAGGGTTTGGACTGCGGGATTTCAGGGGAGAGCACTTATTTATAGGTAGAGGGAGCTAGGAGACTCCAAATGGAGTGCGGTTTTCGGCCATGCGATCGTGATCGAACACTCTAGATGATGGAGAGGGTTTAGGTGGGTTTTGGGCCAAATTTGAAGGGTGTTGGGCTGCAACACAAACGAGGCCTTTACGGTTACCCGGTTAACTTTGGAGTATCAAACGGAGTCCAAATTACACGAAACTTGACAGGCGGTCTACCGGTAGTAAACCAAGGCCGCATGGCAAGTCTCGGTCCAATCCGGAACTGTTTAACCCCCACACACGAAAAGAGGTAGGAAGGGGCACCGGAGGAGATAGGAGCGCCGGAATGCAAAACGGACAACGGGGAAAATGCTCGGATGCATGAGACGAACACGTATGCAAATGAAATGCACATGATGACATGATATGTAATGCATGACACACAAGCAATGACAAGGCAACAACAGCGAATAACAGGAAGACACTTGGCACATCGGTCTCGGGGCGTTACAACACTCCACCACTACGAGAGGATCTCGTCCCGAGATCTAGAACGGCACCGGAGGGGAAAACGGAAGAGAAAGAGAAGGGGTGAAACTAAGTTGCTCCTTTAACCAATGAGTGAGACCAAAGAACCTTGAAAAGGTTGCGCAAAATGAAAGAAAGAAAGCAACGGAGAAGAACAAAGTTGAAAGCACTCTGGTAGGGAAAAGGAACATGGAATTACAAATTTGGACATCACTTCGGTTGAAAAGAGATGAAAGACTTGATAAAATGAAACAGCTTGAGCAAAGGGGCACAACACTTCGGTTAAAAGGATAAGCATGACAAGGACAAGAAGAAGGTTGGAAGAGAGCAGCAACACAATGCCTCCGGGAGAGAGAAATAGAAGATAGATGATAAAAATAAAATAATGGAGAAGAAAAAGGCAACTTCTGCCACAAAAGAGTTTGAAAAGGAATCTTTAGGAGAAGGGTCGAACGGAGTTGTTGGAACACCAACAACGAAAAGAATACGCTTGATATGGTCTTCTGGAATACATCTCAAATTATGAGGTGACAACCTGCCATTCACGGGAAAAGAATTGATTGGATTGATAAGAACAAGAAGGAGACGAGAAACTTATTTCACCGTAAGGATAAATGAAGAACTTGGATCATTTATAATCACCATAGATAGCAACAATCCTTAGGGAAGGCTTTAGGTGAAATATAACCCAAGATAATTCCAACGAAGAGGTTGATGGATTTAAAAATATCTCATTCTTAACAACATTTGAATCATGAAACATGAACTCAGATTATCAAGAATGACAAAATACCATCTCCAATGATATGGAAGAAAGAATTGCACTCCGGATTACAATATGAAGAAAGCTTGAGCTTCTTAGAAAAGAATCTCGATGAAAAAGTTGGAGAAGGAATTAAATCCTTGATGGACCATTATGTAGAACCTCCATGAAGAACTCTGGTAACAAAAGGATGATCAAAATGGAATGAAGGAGAAGTTGAAAACACCAGTTGAACCCTTGCAATGATTAGATGGATCTTCGTGACGATATAGTTGAGAGAGCTTGGAACTCCAGTAAAAGAAAAGATGAATAATTGAGATCAAGAATTTTAATGAACCCCCGGAATAAGGAATTAATCACTTGGAAGAAAAAAACAAGAATAAGGATTACATTATGCTTATCCTTCACAAATTAAATTGATGACAAGCAACGGATTTGGCATACTACTTATTCTCGTAGAAAGGATTAAGATAGATATTGCGCAAACTTGAGAAAGTCTTCAACGATCCACCATTAGAATTTGGGACAACGAATACATAGATATGATAAACGAAGGAAGAAGAAATTGTTGAACAGACCACCGTGAGAATAGAACAAAGGAGTAGCAAAAGCACAGATCACCGGAAAGAATTGGAAAACGAATGAAGATACATGCGGGAAGTTAGATACATGAGAACGAAGAGGTCAAGAGCTGATAAGAGGATACTTGATCGATGCACCGGTAAAATTAGGAGGATGAGAGCTGAAAGCTAGAACGAATAATTCCGAAATGATGGCCTTCAGAGGCACAAACTGAAAAGACTCCTGAATTGCTCCGGGTGAGTGAAAAGAATACTCACAAACAATTATGAGAGGATGGCATCAAGCTAGAACTGAGAATCTTCACGAGAACGGATATGATATGGAGGAAAAATTCTTCTTCGGTCTTCAAAATCTGAGAATGACGACGATAAACACCACCAAGAATTGTTGAGACACTCCGGAATAAGAAGAATAGAAAAGTTGAATCAATGATGAAAAGAATTGAAAGATCTTGGAGAAAAGCATATGACTGGTGATGAATCATTCTTACGTCAAACTTTAAAAGATTAGAGAAAAACTCTGGTTAAATTAGAAGAGTCAGGTAAGATCCTGGGAAAAGACCTGTGGGTTAGGGCCCACTCAAAAGAAACACTGTTGAAATGATTTAAAAGAGAGAATGCACCGGTTGAATTGAAATGGCTTGAATGAGATACCAATCTCGAAAGAGCTTGAACGAAAGCAGAGTGTAAGCACGAATCTTCGGGATATCTTCAGCACTCCGGAATAATTCAATAGCGAGAAGTGAAAGATTAAGAGAGTATTCGGTAAGGACTTCCAACATGGAAATCACGTGGAACAATGAAAAAGATATGATCAACACCAAAAGCTTGCATTAAATCCACCAGAGAAGAAAAGAAACAAAGAATGCTAACTTGAAGCTCCCTTAGTATCTTCGTGAGAATCACCGGATAAGAATATTGAAGAAAAAGAATGGAGAGACTTCACATGAATAAAATGGATATTTGATTAAGAAATCCGAGTCCTTGAGGAAAAAGGGTGGGTGGGCAGGAAAAACCAAAGGCAACTTGGAGACGGATGAAACAAACACCGTTGAGAAAAAGTGATAATTGATCTTGCGGAAGTTGAAATGATCGGATGCACTTGAAGAGAAACACACCGGTGAAAAGGATTGACATGACAATCTCGATTATCATGAAGGATTAGTGTTCACATCGGGGTATGAGAACACCACTTAGGAAAAGGTATGGAATCAACATTTGACTTCGAAGCAACTTGAATACCACAACTCAAAACAAAAACGAAGGATTGGCTTGCAGAATAAGCCAGAACAAACATATGATAGAGATTTCGTCCGAAGTTTTCGTGGTGGGGCCTACACGGGCTCGATCGTACAGCACCATCATGTACAAGGCAGTGCACATGACATACAAAGCGTCCCCGAGTCAGCATAGCCAAGGACTCTTTAAGACACATCGAGACCACTGTAAAACCAACCGTGGATAGACGGACCACTAGACGTCGAACCCCAATTTCATATCATACATCTGTCGGAAAGATATCGTAAGAGATACTTGAATTCCCACTTATAAACTGCCAAAATTTTCCCAGTTATGCAATCAGGTGTTGGGATACAGGGGAAGCATAATATCTCACCCAAACTGTCAAATCCTACATCCAGTTGTATCCATCCTTCAACACATAACCAAGAAACCTTCGGAAATCGTCTACCTCAACCTTCGAAAAGCATCCGTTATACAAGTTATGATAATACTCCCGAACTCCCACCCCAGTACTGGGTGGCGTCGAGGTTATCTCACCAACAACTGCATAAAAGAGATTTTCGATGTCGGCGAAACTAAACTCATGTATTCCAGAACTGCAACGATAAAATTGTGACGACAACACCTCGGAGCTCAACTCCCCGGGACACTGCCACAACCCCTAAATGACGGGAGGCACCAAGAACAATGTTCTCATCACAAATCGATCGGAACGATTCCAAGATACCCGCGTGATCCTAAAAAAAATTAATGAAATTTGAGAAGAGAAGAGTCAAAACTCTACGTCAGGATGCCTTACCAGAGCGATGAAGGGACTGGGAAGTAAGAAGAATTCCTAAAATCTCCGATATATAATTCCTAAATGACTCAAAACATTTTTCTAGACTCAACTCGTCAGCTAATTCGATCAAGCAGGGGGGCTCCTAAGGTCGGGGAAGGCTCTGATACCAACTTGTAACGCCCTTGATGCGGCTATATCTCCCACGTGTCGAAGCACGACTTAGAGGCATAACCGCATTGAAAGCAATGTTGCAAGTAAGGTAATCTTCACAACAACCCATGTAAACAGATAATAGGGGGAAAAGGTACAAAGTTGGCTTACACTCGCCACGTCACACAAAGTACATGAATAACATTACAATCATCCAATACAGTCATGGTCCGACTATGGTACCAAAAATAAAAGATCAACCCAACATGCGACACGGTCCCGATCGCCCCAACTGGGCACCACTACTGATCATCAGGGAAAGACACATAGTAACGGCGTGACTCTTCGTCGAACTCCCACTTGACCTCAAGCGCATCATCTGGAAGGGAGTCATCGGGCCCTGCATCTGGTTCGGAAGTAATCTGTGAGTCACGGGGACTCAGCAATCTCGCACCCTCGCGATCAAGACTATTTAAGCTTATAGGTAAGGCAAGGTAATATGTGGAGCTGTAGCAAGCGACTAGCTTATATGGTGGCTAACCTGTTCGCAAAAGAGAGCGAGAAGAGAAGGCAAAGCACGAACGAAGAACTATAGACCAACCTACGGCAAACATTACTCCAACACCGTGTTCACTTCCCGGACCCCGCCGAGAAGAAACCATCATTGTTACACACGCAGTTGATTCATTTTAGTTAAGTTAAGGTTCATGTTATCTACAATCAGACATTAACAAATTCCCATCAACCCATAACCGCGGGCATGACTTTCGAAAGTTCAAATCCCTGCAGTGGAGTCCCAACATAGCCCATCACAAGCTCTCATGGTCAACGAAGGATAAACCTTCTCCCGAGACATTCCGATCAGACTCGGTATCCCGGTTCTACAAGACAACTTCGAGAATGGTAAAACAAGTCCAGCACACCGCCCGAATGTGCCGACAAATCCCGATTGGAGCTGCATATATCTCGTTCTCAGGGCACACTTAGATGAGACATCCTACGAGTAAAACCAAACCTCAAGTTGCCCCGAGGTGGCCCCGCAGTCTGCTCGGTCGGACCAACACTCAGAGAGCACTGACCCAGGGGGGTTTAAATAAAGATGACCCTTGAGTCTGCGGAACCCAAGGGAAAAAGAGGCTAGTTGGCGAATGGTAATACCAAAGTTGGGCATTGCTGGAAGAGTTTTGTTCAAGGCGAACTGTCAAGGGGTTCCCATTATCACCCAACCGCGTAAGGAACGCAAAATCCAGGATCCTAACACCGATATGACGGAAACTAGGGCGGCAAGAGTGGAACAAAACACTAGGCAAACGGTCGACCCTTCCACCCTTTACCAAGTATATAGATGCATTAAGACAACAAGATAATATGGTGATATCCCAACAACAAACAATGTTCCAACAAGGAACGATCTCCAATCTTCACCTACAACTAACAACACTATAAGAGGGGCTGAGCAAAGCGGTAACATAGCCAATCAACGGTTTTGCTAGGACATGGTGGGTTAGAGGTTTGACATGGAAATTTGGGAGGCATGATAAGCAAGTGGTAGGCATCGTAGCATAGGCATAGCAAAAGAGCGAGCATCTAGCAAGCAAAGATATAAGTGATTTCGAGGGTATGATCATCTTGCCTGCAAAGTTGTCAGAGTTGACTTGATACTCATAAGCAAACTCAACTGGCTCCTCGTTAGCGAACTCGTCTCCCGGCTCTACCCAAACAAGACAAACAAGCAAAAGGAACACAATCAACCACGTGCAAAGCTCAAACAACATGATGCAAACATGGTATGCTATGCGGGATGCGATATGTGATGCATATGCAAGATTTGACAAGGCATGATTGAACCTGGCCTCAACATCGAAATCCAAGACTGCCACTGGAAAGGTGAGGTGATTTCGGTTGAAACCGATATAAAGAACACCGGAATCGGATGCACGGTTTGGAAATGGCAAGCAAAACAAATATGGCAACGGTCTGCGATAAACAGCAAGTAGCCATCTAAATGCATCAAGATAATTATGCTATAGCCCTCAAACATGAGAACAAAATACATGGCAGGGATCCTCTCATGATGCTTGAAAAAAGATGAACACTGAGCTATGGCCAATTCATCCATTACCAGGTTCAAACAAGCATGTCAAAAGTGCAAATGATAAACGGGTTTCAGACTTAGTGAAATTAACACAAGTCTGGAATTTAACATCAGGTAGCACACTTTGGAGCATGAAAACTATATGCTACAGGAACTTAACATGGCAAAGAAAGGCATGACATGAAGCTACTCAAAGCACTTAACAAAAGTCCCTCAGTGACCTTGAGCCAAAAGGGATCAGAAAATACAATTGCAAGCATATGAACATGGCAAAAACATAATCAGATCTCAGACTTAGTGAAAAACTGGAGCATGCAAATCTGTTAACGAGTAGGCATGTTTACGAGCTCGATGCACTCACTACAGAGCAAGTCATGGCAAACTAAGGATACACCCATCAAGAATTCATATCATATAAGCTAGCCATGGCAAGAATAACAACATAGCATGCACGGATCAACAACAACATCCTCGGCAAAATCGCTAACAAGTAAACAATCTGCCAGGATTCACGAAATAGCAAAAGTAGATCTCGATTGACTCAAGCTAGGTTGCCCCATAATTGCAAACAAGGACATGGATGGATAGAGCACCACAATATTAACAAATCATCCTTACTGATCATCCTCAAAAGAGGCACGGATCTCTAGGAAACAACATGAACATATGGCATATTGATAAAATCAGATCAAGGACTTGGAGAAATTCTAAGTCCCTGAAATCAGCATTAACGAATGCACTACTTTGCAAGCTTGTGCTAGTCACCACACATGTCACAAAAATACATGGTAAGCACCTCTGTAAATATGGCATGTCATATAACAAAACACATGTAGAGCTCAACGGCATATCATGCACACAATAATCATGGCAAAAATGACAAATAGCTATTTGATGCAGCAGATGTGACAATTATCTCAAATAGCTCTCTTCCAACAGCATTTCGGGCATCAAGATGAGCTCAAATGAAAATGATGCACTGAGATGAAATGATTTACTCGCTGAGACGAACATTTTGATAAATCATGCATGCAAAATGGAGCAGTATGCTAGGAGATACAGCAGGTCAAACATGCATACATAATGACATGAAACAGGGACTTAGCAGTTTTATGAAAAAAACAGAACGGGCGCAGGTGATCTAATAGACGCCTAGGGCGGGGTTTACTGGGCTCTCACCATGGGCCTTGGCCCAGAGCATGGAGAGGAGTAGGCCAGCTGCTGGGCCTTGGTGCTTCGGCCCACGCGGGGAGGAGGCGGTGGCGCTCGTCGTCCTCCTCGAGCACCCGCTCGAGCAGGACAGCGGGACGGCGGCGCCCGAGGTCAACAGCGGCGTAGCGGCGACTTCGGCAGGCGGGCACGGCGGGGATCTGCGGGAATGGACGGATCTAGAGGCGGGGGCGCCGGATCCGTGCTTGATGGAACTCCAAATGGCGGTGGAAGCGGATCGCGGCGGCGGTGCAGTTCCTGTCGAACGGGAGAGAGAGAGAGAGATGAGGACGGGAGAGATCGGGCCAGAGGAGGAGGAGCGAGATGGGGATGGGCGCGGTGACCGGTGACCTGGTGCAGACAGCGGATGGCGAGGCGGGCGAGGCGAAGGACGGGCGGTGGCGTGCTCCAGTCGCCGGAGGTGGTCGCCGGTGATGGTGCGAAGGCAGCGGCGAAGATATGGCAAGGCGGGTGCGGGCGGCGAGGTTGCGGGATCCCTCGGGCCCGGGGCGGGACTAAACTGGGCTTCACGGGCCCGGCAGCGAAGTGGGCGCGGGTGGACACGTGGCGTGCAGCAATTGGTCCAGGCGGCGGGGTTGATGATGTGGCGATGCCCGATTGGTGCAGCGAACGTGACCGGCGGACACGTCCGGCGGCGAGGTTTTGTCCGGCAGCGCGAGAGGAGCGGGGCTAGGGTTTGGACTGTGGGATTTTGGGGGAGAGCACTTATTTATAGGTAGAGGGAGCTAGGAGACTCCAAATGGAGTGCGGTTTTCGGCCACGCAATCGTGATCGAACGCTCTAGATGATGGAGAGGGTTTTGGTGGGTTTTGGGCCAAATTGGAAGGGTTTGGGATGCAACACAAACCAGGCCTTTACGGTTACCCGGTTAACCGTTGGAGTAACAAAGGGAGTCCAAATTACACGAAACTTGATAGGCGGTCTACCGGTAGTAAACCAAGGCCGCATGGCAAGTCTCGGTCCAATCCGGAACTGTTTAACCTCCACACACGAAAAGAGGTAGAAAGGGGCACCGGAGGAGATAGGAGCGCCGGAATGCAAAACGGACAACGGGGGAAATGCTCGGATGCATGAGACGAACACGTATGAAAATGAAATGCACATGATGACATGATATGTAATGCATGACACGCAAGCAATGACAAGGCAATAACAGCGAATAACTAGAAGACACCTGGCACATCGGTCTATGGGCGTTACACGAGTTCACCTTATCTTCGATAGCCTTTTCTCATGCCCTTGTCATTAGTCCAAGTGGGGTCGTGGGAGATGTAGGTAGGTCCATGGAGATGACCTTGGGATGCTTCGCATCATCTCCCCTCCCTTGGGAAAGATCCGATCTCGGATCGAATTCTTCATCACCATGGTATGGCGAGAGATCCTTGACATTGAAGACGTCACTCACGTTGTACTTGTCGCGCGGGAGGTCGATCCTGTAAGCATTGTTATTGTAGCGTGCAAGCACCTTGAAGGGTCCATCCGCTCGTGGTAGAAGTTTGGACTTGCGTTCGTTGGGGAAGCGGTCCTTGCGAAGGTGTAGCCACACAAGATCTCCGATGTTGAATACCATGCGTTGCTTGTTGACGTTGAGCTTGGTCACGAGTCGTTGTACTTAGCGCTCGATAGTGTGCCGTGTGTCTTCATGCACCTTCTTGAGATAGTTCACAAGTGCACTCATGTTCGTATTGAGATGTTGAAGAATGTCCAATGGGTACAACGGGTTGAATCTATAGACGACCTCAAAGGGGGACTTGCCTGTAGTCGAGTATCTTGCTCGATTGTGGGCATACTCGGCGATGGGTAGACACTCCTCCCACTCCTTGATGTTCTTCTTGATGAGCATGCGATGGTCACCTCCGTTTGGCCATCAGTTTGTGGATGGTAAGCCATGGAGAAGAGTACCTTGATTCCGAGCTTGGCGCATAGGGTCTTCCAAAAGTAACTCAAGAACTTGATGTCACGGTCCGAGACAATCGTCTTTGGCACTCCATATAGTCGTAAGATTTCCCCACAAAAAAGATTGGCAACACGTGAAGCATCATCTATCTTGTTGCAAGGAATGAAATGAGCCATTTTGGAGAACCGGTCCACAACAACAAACACGGAATCCTTTCCATTTCTAGTTCTAGGCAAACCAAGCACAAAATCCATGCTAATATCTTCCAATGGTTGGTACGGTATTGGAAGGGGCATATAGAGACCATGGGATTGACCTTTAGACTTAGCTTTGCGACATGTAGAGCATCGATTAGTGAAGCGGTTGACGTCGCGGAACATCTTGGGCCAAAAATAGTTCTTCGAGAGCGTATCAAATGTCTTTTCGTGTCCAAAGTGTCCCATTAGTCCTCCTCCATGAGATTCTTGCAAAAGCAACAAACGAAGAGAAGACTCGGGGATGCATAGTTTGTTAGCTCTCATAAGATAACCATCTTTGATGTAATAGCGTTCCCAAGATGTATGTGTCAAACATTTGGCATAAGGAATTGTAAAAGTAGGATCATGCACATAAAGGTCTTTTATGTGCTCAAAGCCGATGACATCCAATTCAAGTTGAGTAACAAGCATGCATATGCGGGAAAGAGAATCTGCTACACCATTTTCCTTACCTTTAATGTACTTGATTACATAAGGAAATGACTCAATGAATTCACTCCATTTAGCATGACGCTTGTTCAACTTAGTTTGACCCTTAAGGTATTTAAGTGTTTCACGGTAGGTATGGATGATAAATTTATGAGGGCGAAGGTAATGTTCCCATTCATGCAAAACGCTGACTAAAGCATATAGTTCTTTATCATAGATGGGGTAATTGAGTTGCACGCCAGAAAGTTTCTCACTAATGTAGGCTATGGGACGCTTCTCTTGCGTTAACACACCTCATATGCCATTACCACTAGAATCGCAATGAATCTCAAAGGGTTTGTCAAAGTTTGGTAATGCAAGAAGGGGAGCATGAGTAAGCAAATTTTTAAGCTCATTGAATGCGGTGTCTTAGGATGGTCCACAAACAAAGGGTGCATTCTTCTTACTCAAAGCATGCAAAGGTGAAGCAATGGTGCTAAAGTCCTTCACAAATCTATGGTAGAAACCGGCTAAACCAAGGAAGCTACGCACTTGTTGCAAGTTGGCTGGTTGTGGCCAAGTTTTAAGCCATTAATCTTAGATTCATCAACATGAACACACTTAGAAGATACTACAAAACACAAGAAAACAAGCTTATCAATGCCAAAGAGGCATTTTTCCATATTAGCATACGGACATTCTTTTCGAAGAGTTTGTAGCACGGTGCGAAGATGGGTGACATGCTCTTTGAGAGATTTGCTAAACACAAGAATATCGTCGAAGTAAACAACAACAAATTCACCAATATAAGGGCGAAACACATAATTCATAAGACACATGAAAGTACCGGGTGCTTCCGATAAACCCATTGGCATGACTAACCACTTATACAAACCATACTTTGTTTAGAAAGCGGTCTTCCATTCATCACCCTCTTGTATGCGGATTTGATAGTAACCACTTTTAAGATCAATTTTGGGAAAAATAGTGGCAGCGCTAAGTTCATCTAGCATATCATCAAGGCGTGGAATGGGGTACCTATAGCGAACGGTGATAGCATTGATAGGTCTACAATCGGAACACATGCGAAAGCTGCCATCTCTTTTTGGCACAAGAATGACCAGTATGGCACAAGGACTCAAACTTTCGCGCACATGTCCATGGTCTATGAGATGTTTTACTTGCCTCTGTATTTCTTTGGTTTCTTCAGGGTTGAAGTGGTAGGGAGCTTTGTTCAGAAGTGGTGCTTCGGGGATGAGGTCGATGCGGTGCTCGATGCCTCATAGTGGGGGTAGTCCCAGAGGTAGCTCGTTGGGGAAAACGTCTTGTAATTCCTGCAAAAGAGAATATAACACTAGAGGTAGATCATGAGAGGTGTTAGCTTTTGGTGCCTCGTCCTTGCACAAAAGGACATAGTGCATGACACTAGATGGGTTCTTACACACTTCTCTGATCTCACGTTTGGTGTCAAATAGAACTAAGTTCTTCTTGTTGCTCAGCATGGAGGCATTCATTTTGGGCTTGTGGCGCTCACTCTCTTTTCGGTGGTTCGCTCTCTCACTATTCTCTCCACGATGGGTGGCTTTCTTGTCGGCGATCACTTGGCTTGGAGACATAGGGTAAAGTACGTATTCCTTTCCTTTCATCTTGAATATGTATTGATTCGTTCGGCTATTGTGGATGACACCTCTATCAAATTGCCATGGTCATACAAGAAGAAGGTGGCAAACGGTCATTGGAACGACATCACACTCCAAAGTGTCTTCGTAAGGTCTGATTTTGAAGGAGACTCGCACTCTATGCTCGACTTGGATTGTGCCGGAGTCGCTTAGCCATTGAACTTTGTAGGGATGTCGGTGCTTCGTCTTGGGCAATTGGGCTTGGAGCAAAGTTCTTCACTTGCTAAGTTATGGCTACTCCCTCCATCGATGATGACCTTGATGTTGGCCTTAGTATGAAAGATATGGCATCTTTGGTCTTCTTCTTGTTGATGTTGAAGAGTCTAGACGTTGGAGACAACGAGAGCGGGGCTTGAATCTTCACCCAAAAGACTTGATCCTCGTTCACTTGCCAGTGTATGGCCACTTGATCAAGTGCTTCCGTTTCTCCTTCACTCATGGAGTCGTATGTACCATCGTCATTGAGGATCATGGTGCGCTTGTTGGTACACTCAAAGAACTTGTGGCCTCGACCTCCTCATGTGAAGCATTTGAAGGAACTTGTCTTGACGGTCTCATCGGTTGGGGTAGATGACGATGAAGCCCTCGGCTTGAAGTTGCTTGTAGTGGAGTTGTCGAAGTTTTCTTGTAACTCGACTTGTCGTTGTTGCTTGTAGAAGGCTTGGTTGATGTAGAAGGTGTTGGGGTCATTGAAGATTGAGTGTTGGAGAAATCATAGGACTTGGATGAGAACTTGACATACTGGAAGTCATCTTGCACTTGACGTTCCGCTTTGGTAGCTTGATGCACTAGCTCGATAAGGTTAGAGTATGGTTGGAAGTCGATGATCTTCTTGATTGGATGATTGAGTCCATTCAAGAAACGTGCCATAGTTTTCTCATCATCTTCCGTGACATTGGCTCATATCATGGCAATCTCCATTTCCTTGCAGTATTATTCAACGCTCTTTGTTCCTTCATTGAGGAGTTGGATTTTCTTGAAGAGGTCGCGGTTGTAGTAGGTAGGCATGAAGCGTGCTCTCATGACATCCCTCATTTGCGCCCAAGTAGTGATGGGTGGTTCACCTCTTGCCTCTCTATGCTCAATGACTTGTTCCCACCAAATGAGAACATAGTCTTGGAACTCAAGGGATGCCATCGCCATCGTCTTCTCTTCTTCATAGTTGTGCAAACGGAAGATTTTGTTGACCTTCAATGCCCATGAAAGGTAGTCCCCGGGATCATTGCTTCCATCGAACTTGGGCATGGTGAACTTTAACTTGCTGTAGCATTGCTCTTCATTGTGTTGGGGTCGGGGATGACGTACTTGACAAGGAGGATCGTCTCTCACAACTTGCTCTTGTTGTGGAGGATTTCCAATGTCTTCTTGCTCGTGTTGAACTTGAGGTTCATGGCGAGGTTGTGGGCGAGCTTGAGGAACTTGACGATGCACACGTGATTGGTAGTTCCTCTCTTGAACTTCTTCGCGAAGTGCCTCTTCTTGTTCGCGCCTATGGCGATTGCGTGGGTAACGCCGTGATTCGTGTCGTAGAGTGCGCGTTGAGCTTCAAGTGCTCTAACTTCTCGCAATTGTTGTTCTTGGCATTGTGCCTTGGCATCTTGCGCATCTTGGTGTAGGCGCGCTCGTTCTTCCTCTTCTCGTTGGCATTGTCATTGTCGTTCGTGTCCTTGATCGATAGTTGCTTGGTTTTGACGATGTTGACGTTCTTGCGCATGAGCTTGCTGTTGATAGTCGTTATCGTCTAGAGGGTTGCGGTTTTCTAGACGATCTTGACGCGTGGCATGACGAAGAGTGTTTGATGTCGGTGTACTTGAGCCAGAGATTGTGTAGTCGGAGTGTCGACTTGAGCGGCTCCATCTTGATGAGGACGAAGTGGAAGAAGAGCGGTTGAGCAACAAAGCACGAATCTCGTCCATTATTGCATCATTCTCTTGCTTGTGCTTGTCGAGCTTGTTGTCGAAATAGTCTATTGTACGTTGCTCGGAGAGTCAAACGTCGGTGGCGAGGTTGTCGATGCGTTCATTCATTGCTTGCTGCTCTTGATGCAAAGCACGTTGTGCACTAAAGAGGTGGCTATTTGTGACGTATGAAGACATGTCGTTGTCTTGCTCAAGGAAGAGTGGGTTGTAGAAGTACTTGGCCTATCCATTATTGCAAGCAATTTTGTGAGTGATAGAAGGATAAGAACAATACCAAATGTACCTTGACCAAAGTTGAAGATGGATCAATGATCACTCCGATGTGGAACAAGGAAATAGCACAATTGGTACCAATTCTTGTCAGTTTCTCACACCTACACAAGTAAAAGCTTATGGGGGAGCTCGGTTAGGATGGTGGCACAAAAGTTGATGCAATTGTTAGTGAACTTCAATAATGTTGGAAAAGATTCGCATTTGCAATGCAACAAGTAGACCAATAGCAAAATATGGTACACGGAAACACACACACAAAGAGATAAGTGGGGTCGTGTAACCAAGGAATGAGCCAAAATGTGGAATCCATGAAAATGTTGTTGTTGCACAACACTAGAGAGACGCTAGCACGATTGCACAAAAGGCGTATACGAAGACTTGTGCATAATCTACTAAGCAAAGATGCAATGGTTTCTCTCCCAAGTATGCTCTATGTTTGGTATTCCGATGATATGATCCAAGATGATCTAGTATGACAATCTTAATGTTGTATGATGCTATGGTTCTTGCTTAAAAGCTTTTTTCTTATCTGTCCCTTTTGCTTAAAAGCTTGGTTGGCTCTTTCTCTTTTGAGCTCTTTTCTCATGCAATGCTTCACGAACCAAGATAGCAATTGTGTATGAGATGAAAGCTTTGTGACACAACAGATGATACCAAGATATGCACCAATGATATGGTATGTATGCTATGGGAAGAATGATCACTAATGTGCACAAGTCACCATGCCGGAAATACTCAGAGGCTAGTCTCGATGGGTAAGCTACGCAAAAAGTAAGGAAATGGGGTTATCAAAGCAATGGAAAGAATGATGTATCACGATACCAAGATGAGGTTACCGATTCATGCTTACGGTATGGTGTTAAAATGGTGGAGTGGTTGTTGTTGATGACGCGTCCGTGGCGAAGATGAGCGGTGGTGATGTCGATGTCTGACCGTACCTATATAGCCGAAACACAATAGGACACGGAACTGCAACTCAAATTCTCAAAGCAAAATGTGGCAAAAATTGTGTCGGAGTGGTTTGCGGATCAGCGTAAGGTGGTTGCGGAAAGTGGTTGTGGTATGGGACTACGTATGCGGAAGTGGGGTGGTGGCTAAAATTTTCAGGGGTGAAAAATTCAGTTTCATCAGGGTTTTACAGACGTCCGGGAGGGGGCTGGTCGTTCGGTCGTCGGACGTCCGTAAGCTGTCAGACGTCCTATACCTGTGCGATTTCGAACACGGGATGAACTGCTAGGGTTCATCGTGGATGTGGCGAAAATGGTCAAATCCAGGCGATTTCATGGATGAAAAAGGTGGAGACGAAGGGGAAAGCTAGATCCACTCAAGGCAAAGCAAATCCACTGATCAAATCCAACAAAATTTCATCACACCAACAAATCACAAAAAAATGGGGCTATTTTGTGGGGAATTTTCGAATTTGGGAAGGAACACAACAATATCAAGCTAGAAAACACAACTGGGAGGCTCCGAAATCGTGATCAACATGGCTCATGGTACCAAGATGATGTAGGGTGGAGCACTAGATGGCCAATCTTTCATGAAAGGAGAGGATCCCAACTAGGAACACGAAGAACACGAGGGGAAAAACGAGGGAAAACACGAGAGAATCACTCCAACCAACAAGAACGATCACACATATGCTAGATCCTCAAACACATAAGAGATACATGATCCACGTTTAACTAAGGACGATACAAGTAACACGATCTTCTCCATGAGGAGGTCTTGAGGTTCTTCCCGTGATGGGGTCTTGAATCCGCTTGGGGGATCTTCTCCGAGGATACGCGTTCTCCGAGGATAAGGTAACCAAGTGGAGGATAAGGTAACAAATATGAGCTAATCTGATGCGGAAAATCCCAAGGTCATTCCCATGGACCTACCTACGTCTCCCACGATACCACTTGGACTAATGACAAGAGCATGAGCCAAGGCTATCAAAGATAAGGTGAACTCACTCCTCTCCGAACTACCACTTTCTATGCATGAGACATGGCTACTACCTCAAGCGGAAACCCTATGTGTGATCAGGTACTTGGAGGAAAGCCATGGATCAGCTATACCCAACGGACAAGACGGTGAGGACACCAAGCTCAATGGATAAGTAGAAGGACTGCTCGAAACTCCCAGGCACCGGACGACCGGTGAACCCCGGACGTCCAACGAACTCCAGGCTCCGGACGACCAGCACTGCCACTCCCGAGCCAAAACGCCGGATTTCCGAAGACCTCCGGACGACCGACCCCCCGGACAACCGACCCCGACCGGACGTCTGACCGAAGCACACCCGAGCCGAATCTATGGACGCCCGACGAGCACCAGACGTACGGACCATCGCGAGCCTCCGGAAGACCGGTAGCTACCGGACGTCCGATGCATGTGTGTTCGTTTCGTGTTGGTCGGAAGCCCATGTACCCCTTCAACCTCTAAGACTATATATAGACCCCCACCTCCTCTTTTCTAGGGTTAGCATTGTGTTAGCTCATATTAGAGATAGAGCCTCTCTCATCCACATCGGATCTACTCCTCGAGCGAGACCGTGACCCCTCTATGGAGAAGATCCCCTTGGATTCAAGACCCCCTTTTGGGTGGCCCCATCAAAACCTCCTATGGAGAAGAACCGGTTACCTTGTATCATACCTTGTTAATCGTGGATCGTGCGAACTCTTTTGTGTTCGAGAATCTAGCATATGTGTGATCAATCTTGTTCCTTTTAGTGTTTCTCTCGTGTCTCCCCTCATGTTTCCCCTCGTGTTCATCATGTTCATTGCTACTCTCAAGAAAGATCAGCCATCTAGGGTTCCACCCTATATCATCTTGGTATCTAGAGCCACGTTGATCACGATTTTGGAGCCGCCCCGTGGTGTTTTCTAGCCTTGTTTTGCTGATTTTGTCCCTAATTTGAAAATTCCCCACAAAAATAGCCCCAAATTGTTTTTGTGATTTGTTGGTGTGATGAAGTTTGTTGGATTTGATCCATGGATTTGCTTTGCCTTGAGTGGATCTAGCTTTCCCCTTCGTCTCCACCTCTTTCATCCACAAAATCGCCCAGATTCGACGGATTTTGACCCCTCCACCTCGAACCCTAGCCGTGCCCAATTTTCGCCCAGGCACCAGACGTCCGACAGCTTACGGACGTCCGACAACCAGACGACCGGCCTCTACCAGACGTCCGTAAAACCCTGACAAAACTAAATACCCCCCCCCCCCCCCCCGAAAATTTCAGCCACCACCCCACTTCCGCATACACATCCCCATACCACCACCATTTTCCACAACCACCATTGCTTACTCATTTCGCACTCCGTTACGTTTTTGCCACTTTGTGCTTTGAGAATTTGAGTTGAGGTTCTGTGTCCTATTGTGTTTCAGCTATTTAGGTACAGTTTGACATCAACATCACTGCCGCTCATCTTCGCCACGGACTCATCATCAACAACAACCTTTTCAGTAACCTCATATTGGTTTCGTGATACCCTCAACCGTAAGCAAGGACGGTAACTTCGACGACATCTTTGCCCACTCCTTGCCATTATATTGATAGCCATCATAGCCTTACTTTTTGCGTAGCTTACCCATCGAGACTAGCCTTTGAGTATTGCCGGCAACGTGACTTGTGCACATTAGTGATCATACTTCCCATACCATACATACATATCATTGGTGCATATCTTGGTATCATCTCTTGTGTCACAAAGTTGTCATCACATACACAATTGCTATCTTGGTCCGTGAAGCATTGCTTGAGAAAAGAGCTCAGAAGAAAAGAGCCAAACGAGCTTTTAAGCAAAAGAGGAAAGATAAGCAAAGAGCTTTTAAGCAAGTACCATAGCATCATACTACATTAAGATTGTCATACTAGATCATCTTGGATCATATCATCGGGATACCATACATAGAGCATACTTGGGATAGAAGTCGTTGCATTTTTGCCTAGTAGGTTGTGCACAAGTCTTTGTATCCGCCTATTGTGCAATCCTGCTAGCGTCTCTCTAGTGTTGTGCGACAAGAGCATTTTCATGGACTCCACATTTTGGCTCATCCTTGGTTGCATGACCCCATTTCATCTCTTTGCGTGTGTGTTTCTGTGTGCCATACTTTGCTATTGGTCTACTTGTTGCATTGCAAACTTGCGAATCTTTTCCAACATTTTTGAAGCTCACTAACAATTGCATTAAATTTTGTGCCACCATCCTAACTGAGCTCCACATAAGATTTTACTTGTGTAGGTGTGAGAAACCGACAAGAATTGGTACCAATTGTGCTATTTCCTTATTCCACATTGAGTGATCATTGATCCACCTTCAACATCGGTCAAGGTACATTTGGTACAAGTTATTCTCCTTTCTCCCACTCACATATGTGTTTTGAATGATGGATAGGCCAAGTACTTCTACCAACCCACTATACACCGAGCAAGACGACGACACGAACTCCTACATTATAAAGAGCCACCTCTTTGGTGCACAACGTGATTTGCATCAAGAGCAACAATCAATGAGCGAACACATCGACAACTCGCAACCGACTTGCGACTCTCCGAGCAACACACAAGAGATTACTTCAACCAAAAGCTCGATGACCATAAGCAATATAATGATGCAAGAATGGACGAGATTCGTGCTTTGTTGCTCAGCCGCTCTTCTTCCACTTCGTCCTCATCATGACGGAGTCGCTCAAGTCGACACTCTGACTACACCATCTCCGGCTCAAGTACACCGACATCCGATACTCTTCGACGTGCCGCGCGACAAGATCGTCTAGAAAACCGCAACGCTCTACACGACAACTACTCTCAAGAACAACGACATTGTCAAAACCAAGCTACCTTTGCGCAAGCACGAGAACGGCAACGCCAACGCCAAAACGAAGAGGAAGAGAGAGCGTGAATACACCAAGAAGCACAAGACGCCGAGGCACAACGTCAAGAACAACAATTATGAGAATCTCAAGCACTTGAGGCGCAACAAGCACTCCGAGAATCAAGTCGAGCCGTAGCCAACTGAGGCTGACAAGCTCGTGAGCATCAAGAAGCGCTCCGTGATGAAGTCCATGAACGAATATATCAAGCTCGCGTGCATCGTCAAGCTCGACAATTTCCTCCACAAGCTCGCCAAGAACATCAAGTTCAACAAGAGAAACAAGACATTGGAAATCCTCCACGCCAAGAGCAAGTTGCAAGAGACAATCCTCCTTGTCAAGGACGTCATCATTCCCTACCCGAACACAATGAAGAGCAACGCAATGGAAGTTAAAGTTCACCATGCCCAAGTTCAATGGAAGCAATAATCCCGAATAGTACCTTTCATGGGCATTGAAGGTCAACAAAATCTTCCGTTTGCACAACTATGAAGAAGATAAGAAGATCGCGATGGCATCCCTTGAGTTCCAAGACTATGTCCGCATTTTGTGGGAACAAGTCATAGAGCGTCGAGCTGCAAAAGGTGAACCACCCATCACTACTTGGGCGCAAATGTAGGATGTCATGAGAGCACGCTTTGTGCCTACCTACTACAACCGTGAGCTTTTCAAGAAACTCCAACTCCTCAAGCAAGGAACCAAAGAGCGTTGAAGAATACTACAAGGAAATGGAGATTGCAATGATATGAGCCAATGTCACGGAACATGATGAGCAAACTATGGCACGTTTATTGAATAGACTCAATCATCCCATCAGGAAGATCACCGACTTCTAACCATACTCGAACCTCATCGAGCTAGTGCATCAAGCTACCAAGGCGGAATGTCAAGTGCAAGATGACTTCAAGTATGCCAAGTTCTCATCCAAGCCCTATAGCTTCTCCAACACCCAAGCTTCGACGACTCCAACACCGTCTACCTCAACCAAGCCTTCTACAAGCAATGTCGATAAGTCGAGTTACAAGAAAGCATCGACAATCTCAAGTCATCCTCCTACAACGAGCAACTTCAAGCAGAGAGCTTCATCATCATCTACCCCAACCAATGAGACCGTCAAGACAAGTTCCTTCAAATGCTTCACATGCGGAGGCCAAGGCCACAAGTCCTTTGAGTTTACTAACAACTGGACCATGATCCTCAACGACGATGGTACATACGACTCCATGAGTGAAGAAGAAACCGAAGCACTTGAGCAAGTCGCCATGCACCGGCAAGTGAACAATGAAGAAGAACAAGTCTTTTGTGACGAAGATTCAAGTCCTACTCTTGTTGTCTCCAAGGTCTTGACTCTTCATCATCAACAAGAGAAGACCAAAGATGCCATATCTTTCGTACCAAGGCTGTTATCAATGGAAGGTCCGTCAAGGTCATCATCAATGGAGGGAGTTGTCATAACATAAGAAGTGAAGAACTTTGCTCCAAGCTCCAATTGCCCAAGACGAAGCACACACATCCCTACAAAGTTCAATGTCTAAGCAACTCCGGCACTATCCAAGTCGAGCATAGAGTGAAAGTCTCATTCAAAATCGGAGCTTATGAAGACACTTTGGAGTGTTATGTCATTCCAATGACCGTTTGCCACCTTCTTGTCGGACGACCATGGAAATTTGATAGAGGTGTCATCCACAACGGTCGAACGAACCACTACATCTTCAAGATGAAAGGAAAGGAGTACGTACTTCGCCCTATGTCTCCAAGCCAAGTGATCGCCGACAAGCAAACCACCCATCGTGGAGAGAATAGTGAGACAGCGAACCACCAAAAAGAGAGTGAGCACCACAAGCCCAAATCGAGTGCCTCCATGATGAGCAAAAAGAAAAAACTTAGTTCTATTTTCCACCAAAATTGAGATAAGAGAAGTGTGTGAGAACCCGTCAAGTGTCCTACACTATGTCCTTTTGTGCAAGGACGAGGCACCAAAAGCTAACACCTCTCACACTCTACCATTAGTGTTGTCTTCTATTTTGCCAGAATTCCAAGATTTTTCCCCGACGAACTACCTCCAGGACTACCTCCACTATGAGACATCGAGCACCGCATCGACCTTATCCCCGGAGCACCACTTCCGAACAAAGCTCCCTACCGCATCAACCCCAAAGAAACCAAAGAAATACAAAGGCAAGTAAAACATCTCATAGACCATGGACATGTGTGTGAAAGTTTGAGTCCTTGTGCCGTCCATGTCATTCTTGTGCCAAAAAGAGACAGTAGTTTTCGCATGTGTTCCAATTGTAGACCTATCAATGCTATCGCCGTTCGCTATAGGTACCCCATTCCATTCCTTGATGATATGCTTGATGAACTTAGCAGTGCCACTATTTTTTTCCAAAATTGATGTTAAAAGTGGTTACTATCAAATCCGCATACAAGAGGGTGATGAATGGCAGACCATTTTCAAAACAAAATTTGGTTTGTATGAGTGGTTAGCCATTCCTATGGGTTTATAAGAAGCACCGGGTACTTTCATGCGTCTTATGCATTATGTGTTTCGCCCTTACATTGGTGAGTTTGTTGTGGTCTACTTCAACGATATCCTTGTTTATATCAAATCTCTCAAAGATCTTGTCACCCATGTTCGAACAGTTTTGCAAACTCTTCAAAAAGAGCGTCTCTATGCTAACATGGAAAAATGCCTTCTTGGCATTGATAAGCTCGTTTTCTTGGTTTTTGTTGTATCCTCTAAGGGTGTTCATGTTGATTACTCTAAGATCAATGCTATTAAAACTTGACCCCAACCAACCAACTTGCAACAAGTGTGTAGCTTCCTTCGTTTAGCCGGTTTCTACCGTAGATTTCTGAAGGACTTTAGCACCATTGCTTCACCTTTGCATGCTTTGAGCTAGAAGAATGCACCCTTTGTTTGGGGACCATCGCAAGATACCGTATTCAATGAGCTTAAGAATTTGCTTACTCATGCTCCCATGATTGCATTACCCAACTTTGACAAACCCTTTGAGATTCATTGCGATGCTAGTTGTAATGGCATAGGAGGTGTGTTAATGCAAGAGAAGCGCCCCATAGCTTTCCTTAGTGATTAACTCTTCGGATCGCAACTCAATTACCCCATCTATGACAAAGAGCTATATGCTTTAGTGTGAGTTTTGCATGAATGGGAACATTATCTTCGCCCTCATGAATTTGTCATTCATACCGATCATGAAACACTTAAATACCTTAAGGGTCAAACTAAGTTGAACAAGCGTCATGCTAAATGGAGTGAATTCATTGAGCCATTTCCTTATATCATTAAGTACACTAAAGGTAAGGAAAATGTTGTGGCGGACGCTCTTTCCCGCATATGCATGCTTGTTACTCAACTTGAATTGGATGTCATTGGCTTTGAGCACATAAAAGACTTGTATGCGCATGATCCTACTTTTTCTATTCCTTATGCCAAGTGTTTGACGCATACCTCTTGGGATCTCTATTATATCAAAGAAGGTTATCTTATGAGAGCTAACAAACTTTGCATCCCGGAGTCTTCTCTTCGTTTGTTGCTTTTGCAGGAATCTCATGGAGGAGGACTAATGGGACATTTTGGACGCGACAAGACTTTTGCTATGCTCTCTAAGAACTATTTTTGGCCCAAGATGTTTCGCGACGTCAACCGCTTCACCAACCGATGCTCTACATGTCACAAAGCTAAGTTTAAAGCTCAATCCCATGGTCTCTATATGCCTCTTGCAATTCTGTATCATCCATGGGAAGATATTAGCATGGATTTTTTTCTTGGTCTGCCTAGAACTAGAAATGTAAAGGATTCCATGTTTGTTGTTGTGGATAGATTATCTAAAATGGCACATTTCATTCCTTGCAACAAGGTAGACGATGCTTCACATGTTGCCAATCTCTTTTGTATGGAAATATTTCATCTACATGGAGTGCCAAAGATGATTGTCTCGGACCGGGACATCAAGTTCTTGAGTTACTTTTGGGAATCTTATGCGCCAAGCTCCGAATCAAGCTACTATTCTCCACGGCTTACCATCAACAAACCCACGTCGAAACGGAGGTGACCAACCGCACACTCTCCGCTCTAGTTCGCGTGCTATTCAAGAAGAGCATCAAGCAGTGGGAGGAGTGTCTACCTATCGCCGAGTTCGCCTACAACCGCGCAAGACACTCAACTACCAGCAAGTCCCCCTTCGAGGTCATCTACGGATTCAACCCATTGTCCCCATCGGAAATTCTTCCTATACCACTACAAGACCGCATTAATATGGATGCAAGTGCACGTTTGAACCATCTCAAGAAGGTGCATGAAGATACAAGGCACACCATCGAGCGCCAAGTACGAAGACTTGCGACCAAGCTCAACATCAACAAGCACCCCATGGTATTCAACATTGGTGATCTTGTGTGGCTACACCTTCGCAAGGACCGCTTCATCATTGAACGCAAGTCGAAAATTCTACCACGAGCGGATGGACCCTTCAAGGTGCTTGCACGCTACAACAACAACGCTTACAAGATCGACCTCCTGCGCGACAAGTACAATGTGAGCGACGTCTTCAACGTCAAGGATATCTCGCCCTACCATGGTGATGAAGAATTCGACCCGAGGTTGGATCTTTCCCAAGGGAGGGGAGATTATGCGGAGCATACCAAGGTCATCCCCATGGACCTACCTACGTCTCCCATGACACCACTAGGACCAATGACAAGAGCACAAGCCAAGGCTATCGAAGATAAGGTGAACTCACTCCTCTCTGAACTACCACTTTCTATGCATGAGACATGGCTACTACCTCAAGCGGAAACCCTATGTGTGATCAGGTACTTGCAGGAAAGCCACAGATCAGCTATACCCAACGGACAAGACGGTGAGGACACCAAGCTCAATGGACAAGAAGAAGGACTGCTTGAAACTCCCAGGCACCGGACGACCGGCGAACCCCGGACGTCCGATGAACTCCAGGATCCGGATGATCGATGCCCTCTGGACGACCGGCGCTACCACTCCCGAGCCAAAACGCCAGATTTCCGAAGACCTCCGGACGACCGACGCCCCGCACATCTGACCCTGACCGGACGTCCGACCAAAGCACACCCGAGCGGAATCTATGGACGCCCGACGAGCACCGGACGTACGGACCATCGCGAGCCTCTGGACCACCGGTAGCTACCGAACGTCTGACGCCTGTGAGCTGGTGCCTGTTGTGTCGAAGCCCATGTACACCTTCGACCTCTAAGACTATATATAGACCCCCACATCCTATTTTCTAGGGTTAGCATTGTGATAGCTCATATTAGAGATAGAGCCTCGCTCATCCACATCGGATCTACTCCTCGAGAGAGACCGCGGCCCCTCTACGGAGAAGATCCCCATGGATTCAAGACCCCTTTTTGGGTGGCCCCATCAAGACCTCCTTTGGAGTAGAATCGGTTACCTCCGTAGATCGTGTGAATTGTTTTGTGTTCGGGAATCTAGCATATGCGTGATCAATATTGTTGGTTTTACTGTTTCTCTCGTGTCTCCCCTCGTGTTTCCCCTCGTGTTTCTGATGAGGACATCAATACCATTGT